>NC_048598.1:112530368-112817720 GCF_003668045.3 Cricetulus griseus
GGGGGGGGAGGGAGGGAGGGAGGGAGAGAGATGCAGAGAGAGGGAGAGAAAGAGAGAAAGGGGTAGAAAGGGAGAAATGTAATTACAAGGTCTTCTTTATTGTTGGAAATTATAATTCACTGACTCCTTCCTTCTCAGCTAGTCCCCATCTCACCCCCATATTCTTTTCTTGGTGCAGTATTTATGAAGGTAGCTACATCCAAGGGTGCTACTGCATAAGAGGAATAAAGAAAGGCAATGAGGAAAGAATATGAACACAGCACATCCTATTTAGGTAATTGTCAAAAATAAAGTATTTTTTAAAATGGAAAAATGCAGCCTTCAAAACCTGTAAAATGCATCTGGAAATTGAGCAAATAACCCTGTGACCTGCCATGGTGTGATAAACCTTTTAAATACTCATAAAAACTTTTAAAATCTAAGCATATAAATATTGTTAAGCATTACTGTAGAATACCATAAGAGTATCACCATTTGGTTTAAAATGTAGATCATTGTTATTAAGTATGACAAGGCCCACGAGTCATGTGATGATTGCTCCTGAAAAACAGTTGCCCTACTCTCAGGATGCAAGGGGAGGGCCACATCATGGAGGCATGGTAAAGCATCAACAATAATAGGGAGTTTGGAGGAAAATGACCCAAGTTTTCACTATGGCCACTGAGGAAAGAAATGGATCAGTCACAGTAAGACAATTTTACATTGTATAACTTAAATGGTTTTCACAAATGGTGGGGTAAAGGTCTATTTACTGGGTTCTTTGCTGCCATGGTTTGAATGTTTTCACATGGTAGTTAAGTCATGAAAAGAAAGGCATGATAAATGATATTGGTTTCTCTGAATTATAACCAAGTTTGATAGAGGAGATTCATCTGCTTCCCTTCCCATGTTGCCCCATATGAGGACACAGCTCTTCCACTCTGGGGGACAGAGAAATAAGGCACTGTGTTGGAAGCCAGAGAAGCAGGAACACAACTAATCCGGGCTTCATGAACTTGGAATTTATAACCATCAAAACAGTGTGAATATACCTGTTATTTGAAAACTACACTGTCTCCAGTATTCTATGATAGGGACACAAATAGATGAAGATACAGACTCTGTGGTCGAAATTTCAGAGGAATAGCAGCCCTCAGTGTGAGAACATGGCCAAGGAGATGGCTGGCTTGTGTTCTCTGGAATATATGGAAGACACCCTTGATTATATATACTAGACTACAATTAAAAATTGGGGTGTGATTTTCTTTTAAGCAATTGTGCAACTAGGTAGTTGCATTCACAGTCTTAAAGCTTTGGATTCTGGGCAGGAAAGCCTATCAAGAAGTTTGCTCAGCTAAAAAAAAAAAAAAAAAGTAAACCAGCAGTCAGAAGACAGAATCTATCCTTTCTCAGAAAAACTTCTGCTTCCTTAGTTAGGCCTTTCATCTCACTGGATCAAGAAACCCACATCAACAAGAATAAACTACTTAAAATCAACCAGTTATGGGCATTGGTCACATCTACAAAATACCTTCATTACAATGTCAAGAAGAGAGTTAGATTAAATTACTGGATTCTATATCCCAGTTACATTGACAATGAAACTGACCATGCTAATATTAGAGGCACAGGTCTGAGTTCAGGATGTATGTGTCATCATGTGACCTGGAGAAATGGAGTGGACCTGGGAAACAGTTTGAAAAAGAAACAGAGGCAATTTATGAAAATAAATGAGTTCCTAGGATTGAAGGGTGCTAATGAACTGGGAAGACAGAGATCAAAATATCTGGGCCACATGAGTCCTGATATTTTATAGCCTATTAACTCCTCCAGGCCTTTAGCCCATGTTTGTGTGTCAAAAACTTTTCTCCGGCGTGTTTATAACAACTAGCCCAAGCAAGAACAGGTGTTCAGTCTTTGTCACCTGGTTTCTTTCATATTTATGATTGTCTCCTCTGGACATGTCTGGATCATGTCTGCCACATGACATCTCATCATTTTAAAAATATTTATCATTTAATTGAAACAATGGTAGTCTATGAAATGACAATAAATTGAGTCAATAAAAAGTTAAGTCCACCAAGTAAGTTCCTTTAGCAAGATTACACAGAACTATTTTCTGGAATGTTTGCTTATCCCAGCAACATAGCAGAATAATAAATACTGAATCAATAAATTAAAACTCATTTGAATGGACTTTATTACATTTTATAAATATTTCTCTGATTTTCAACCCTTGATGTTTGTAGATTTAATATTCACTGATGTAAATTATTTAACTGATTAGAGAGAAATATATCCTTTGATTGGAGAGAAATGTAATCTTTGATATGAATGTTATTGATGCAGATATACCTCCCAATCAATGCAACTGGATCATGAAACTAATAATGAATGTGAGTATCTTATTAGGAATAAATCTCCTTAACACACTGAGGGTTAATTCATATCAGCAAAATGTTCATTATTTTCATGAAAACTTTGATAAAAAATTTAGAAATAAGTACAGTGTTTGATGTTCTTAATATTTTCATACTTCTAAATTTTAGTTATATATACTTACATTTCAAATGTATTTCCTCACCTGTTTTTCTTGATCATTAAAAGAAAGATTTAGAAACCTTCATTAAAAGTAATGAAAGTTCTCACACATCTGCTAGGCATTCAACTGCTACTACTGAAGTAGGTAACTAAGTTACTATTACTTACCTTTGAATTATGTTAGTCAACTGCTACTACTGAAGTAGGTAACTAAGTTACTATTACTTACCTTTGAATTATGTTAGCTTTCAAAAGATGAAAACTGTATTGAAAGGATAGGGAAGACAATTAATATAAAGATGGTAAAGAAATATTTTGTTTTAAATGAAAGTGACTAAAATATCATAGAGCATGTTATTTCAAAGCACGCTTCTGTTTCTTCTAAACTTTATTAATAATTTGGCACTGTTTCAGTAAAGTCAAATCTCTTTCTCTCTCTCTCTCTCTCTCTCTCTCTCTCTCTCTCTCTCTCTCTCTCTGTGTGTGTGTGTGTGTGTGTGTGTGTGTGTGTGTGTGTGTAAGAGAGAGAGAGATACACTAGAAAATTCAGCCTGTTAAGATTTAGACAGATTTACCAGCTGTGTAAGTGTACATTAACTGAAGATTAATATTCAGAATAGCAAATGTTTTTATATGGCACTGTTCATCTTTAAAAAATCTTTGCCATCTGTATCTGATTAATAGGGAAAGACAAATCCTGCTGTGTTCTTCAAGGCTCTTGAGAATATGTATATGATTTTGAGCCTGTATGAACCCTGAATGTATGTGGAAAAAACCCTAGTCTCTCTCCTTCAGCTGCTATAAATCTCCAATAGCTCCTTAGATAGCTCCATGAGATCCTACTCTATCCATGCTGGGATTTGGTCTGACTTGATTTGGGAAAGGTCTTGTTCATATAGTCATAGCTGTTGTGATTTCATGTGTGTAATGGCCCTGCCATGTCTGCTAAATATTTTTTTCATTGCAGACATCTACTATATCTGACTCTTATAATCTCTCTACCCATCCCCCCTTCCACAGTGATCCCTGAGCCTTCGGGAGTCATTTAGACTTAAGCAATCCACATTTCATATTCTCTGCACTGTATTAATTACCAACTAATGACAAAGGAAGTTTCTCTGATATCTCTCTCTCTGTGTCTCTGTCTGTCTCTGTCTCTGTCTCTGTCTCTGTCTCTCTCTCTCTCTCTCTCTCTCTCTCTCTCTCTCTTTGTGTGTGTGTGTGTGTGTGTGTGTGTGTGTGTGTGTGTGACTTTGGTGTGTTCTCAGTTCAATATCTTGGGTGACTAGATTTTTAATCTTGTCTCCACGGGAAAGGTTTTACATAGGAAAGTCCATCTCACATGGTTAGAAAAATTTACTAGTAATCTGGAAATACAAATTCTAAGTCTGGGTGTTACTTGTCACTGATGTAAATTAGAAATTTCAGGAAATAAAAGAAGAAGTTGCAAGTAGGAAATCAAACTTCGAAGCTTGCAACATTCCTTATTTCAACTCTAAAGTAATTAGTGGAAATCTTGTTTTCTCCTCCCCAAATTCGTGGATAATATTTATGATATGTATTCAAATTGGCCAGAGCCATTGTATAAAGACAGAGACTTGTAGGAAAATAGAGTATAAAAAATTATCTCACTACTAAACATTAAGAAAGAAATCTTTATAAATGTTTCAAGCAGGAAAAACACCTTTGCCGCCAAAGCTGCCATCAGAAAAGCTCATTGCTGGCTAATGATGATGGGTGTTCCTCTCTTCACGCCTTCGTTGTCACAGACATGGATAGTGGAATCCCCAATGATATTGCTATCTATTCCATACAAAAGACTTTTGTTTCTGGCCTCACTACCTAGGAGAAGCATCTATATTGGTGACTTGCTGTCAAGGAGCCTGGAGTTGTTTTATTCTATTCCTTTATTGTGATTTGTATTTTCTCTCTAGGACTAGATTGAAGCAAAACTTCAGTTTAGGTTTTGCCAGTTTGTGGGACTTGTCCTTGGTGCTGAACTGTACACTAAAGAAACTATGTGCTATACAAAACTTCCCGCTTTTTTCCTCTCAGCTTCTGTAACATCAAATGCTATCAGTGATATAAAAGTTAGCATCTTAATGAGCTCTCTTTTTTCATATGTCAAATTGAAAAATAACGGATAATTTGCTGTGATTTTGAGATATAACAGGAATGATAAAAATCAAAGTACTTATCACATTATTGGACCCAAGTACTCATCAAAACCGCTGCTGTTTTATTAATCTTGTCTATAGTTGTATTGCTCTTTGAGACTAGCTTTCTTGATTTTAATAAAAAATCTACTTAGAGAGATGACACAATTTGGAGAAAGCATTAACTTGTCCAAAGTACATATCTCAGCTAGCACACTTAAAGAAACAAAAATACAGGATAAATATGTAGAAAATAACAGAATGAATTCCTGAACTTCTAAGTTTATTTCCATTGAGGCTTCCTTTTTTATATTTCCCTTCACACAGTACTTGTTTCTAATCCTTGTTTGATCTATCTCTTTGGAGAAGAAAGAGAATAACAGACAATGCCATCATTTATGTCTCAAGTCTGTATCAAATCTCCAGATCTCGAAATATAAAGGCCAAGTTTATAAATCAAGTAGGAGCGAAAACATATTAGAGTGTGGGCATAAGTGATTTTTTCGACTTGAGTTGAGTCAGTGGCAAGATATAGTGACTCTGTCATAGGGAGTTATAAAAGTGGAAGTTCTTAAAGTAGAAACAGTTCACTGTTCAATAGCCATACATAGGATAGGATAACAGACCTAGCAGCCTTCTAAACAAGTGAAACTACTAATATATTTAGCACAATTCTTTCCTGAAACAGGTTTGAAATATATGATACAATTTTTAAAAGAGAAGAGCAGAGAATTCACTTAGAGTGTTAAGCTTCACTTTATAAACTAGTAGATTTAAACATTTCTTAAGATCAACATGATTTCCTTCTAATCGCTATTTTTGACAACTTGATTAGATTTCAACTTACCTAGAAGATTAATAAAGCATATATTTTGATTAGAAAGATGACAATAAAATACAGATCATTTTTCTAGAAATAGCATAAATGGGTACTTTAAAGTATAATCGACTCAATCAATGTCAGCTCTTACAACAGATTGTCAGAGATCCCATAATAAATAGCCAGCAGGTATGCTTCAGAGTTGTGGAGGCTAAAGGTTGGGATTAAAGCATCAACAATATTGGCTTTTCAAATAGGCTAGAGGGATGGCTAAGCCATTAAAGGCTAGGCTCACAAACAAAAATACTTTTCTCATTTTGTGACTACAAATTGACAAAAGCAACTTAAGGAATAAAAGCATTTATTTTGGCTCTCAGATCAATGGGTAAATTATGCTGTGACATGAGTGGCTGGGCACATCACATCCACTGTCTGGAAGCAGACAGACATAAATGGTATAGATTACTTACTCTTGATGCATCTCTTCCCTCTCCAACAAACTTGTTTAGAAATATCCTCACAGTTCTGGCCCCTGATGCCACTGGCAAACCACCAAATTCTTATTGTTTTCACACACACACACACACACACACACACACACACACACACACACACACACACACAAAGAAATAAATATAAAATATAGCAGTATTAATTCTTCTTTATAGTCAAATTACCTGGAAATTAAAGTTTGGGAAAAGATAGGATTGAGGATTTGGCTTAGTGTGGTAGCCACCTAACCATGAGGACTTGAATTTGTTCCTCAAGCCAAGCATAGCATCACATACCTCTAATTCAAGCACTGGGGAGAAGGAGACAGGATGATACTTCAGGCTTGCTAATTAGCTAGTCTAGTACAATTGGTGACCTCCAAGTTAAGTGTAAAAATTAAGCTAGAGAGAAATTCAGAAAAATACAGATGTCAGGCTCTGGCCTCCCTCCACACACATATGCATGCACAAACATATAAATACAGAGAGAGAGAGAGAGAGAGAGAGAGAGAGACAGAGACAGAGACAGAGACAGGGGGCGGGGGACAGGGAAAGAGAGAGAAAACGCTTCCTTAAGGTAACTTCAATAGAAAATGGGAAGGATAAAGCTCACTCAGGACGGGCATTGGTGGCGCATGCCTTTAATCCCAGCACTCAGGAGGTAGAGGCAGGCGGATCTCTGTGAGTTTGAGGCCAGCCTGGTCTCCAGAGCAAGTGCCAGGATAGGCTCCAAAGCTACACAGAGAAACCCTGCTCAAAAAAAACAAAACAAAAAAAAAAAAAACAAAAAAAACCCACCTCACTCAGAACTGCATCTGAATTATGAAAAAAAAAAAAAAAAAACAGAAGAAAATACAAAACTGAGATGGAACACATAATTTATGAAAGAAGAAAGAAGATTTAATTCTTAATTTATGTTTTGTAAGAATTATTTTTAAAGGAATTATAAGAAAGTTAACAATAGGAGAACACAGTTTTAAAGACAAATATTACACACACACACACACACACACACACACACACGCACGCACGCACGCACGCACGCACGCACGCAAGCACGCACGCACATACTTGAAGAGAGGATGACTCTGTTTAAAATGGAACTAATGGAACATGGAAGAAAAGTCTCTAGAAAATTCCACCTAAAGAAAAAAGAGCCATAAAATTCAAATTTTCAAAATAGGAAAATAAAACAGGGGCAGATTATAAGCCTCTAATCAAGACATGATTATCACAAATGTACTAAAATACATGATAAACTGAACACCTGTGTAGGGAAATCCTCCATTCTAGGAAATTCCAGGTCAGAAGCTAGCCCTTGAACTTACTTCTAAGTTTAATGGACTTCCAAATAGTTGAATAAACAATAAATGATGTAGGGATGAAGAGAATTAAGGGGGAACAGGGTTTTGCATAATCTATCTTGATAATGGAAGAGGGGGAAGAGGGAGTTAAGAATGAAGGTGAAAGGATTAATATTCAGTGTTATTTTTATTGCAAACATGGGCAGGAAGATAATGAATTCTGGGCCTGGCTCCTGAGATGCAGGTTACCTCCATCCAGGCGAAGGAGACATGAATAATTAATAATCCACTTCAAAGTTCACAACCCCCATCTCCTCCCTAAGGTAGTCATCAAGAGAAGCAACAGTCAGCTAATGGGAGGATTGCTTAGTACATCGCATGCAAATTGAAACTCCTCTGCCTTAAGGATTTCTCTCCTTTGCTACCTCTTGAAGCAGCTGGTTCCCTGAACTCCAGGAGAGAACATTTAGCCCCTTTCAACCACAAATGAGCCACCAGTCTTCACTTCTTTAAAGGTTCAAAACACTGCAGGGGTCTGGCCATCAATCAGTGACTATATTTTTTTTCACTGAACCCCTGTACTTGGAAAGTTATTTTTTGTTGGAGAACCAAGTCTGCTAGCAAAAGTACAGAGCACAATACACACACACACACACACACACACACACACACACACACACACACACACTCACACACACCTATGTCTATTTCTCTCTACACATATATAATTTGTTTGCTGTTGTAATGTATATATAATCTAACATATATATTACATGCATATATGTTGTTACAGTAAAAAAAAATATCACATTGCAAACTTCACTGCATGCATAAGTTTTTTTTTTCTTTTTTTGCAAAATCTATTTAACATGGAGATGTGGGCATCACACCGAGTTTTGATTTAAGGAAATCTTATGTGGGCCTGGAGAATCTTTTATTACTAATCATAAAAGCATAAGCAATTAGGATAAAGAAATTCTCGAGGTTTAATTTGAGAAATATCTATTTGATAATGGGATTGATCATGAACTAAATATTCTCAGCTGTAATTTTTTAAATCGTATTACAAATGTGAAATTCTTTATAATGTAGCTGAAGCACCCATGTGAATCTCATGAACAGTATAAAGTTCCTTGTGCAAGCAAGCCAAAACTTCATATAGTTTTATGTGGGCTTTGTGTGGTCTATTGTTTTAACAAACAAGCCTCACAAGATGGGAAAAAAAGAAAGAGGGAGAGAGAAAACGTAGGACAGAGGGTATTATGGAGTGAAGGAGCCAGAAAAAAACAAAGGAAAAGAGAGGGAGGGGGTTGGAAGGAGAAAGGAAGGGAGGAGGTAGGAGGGAGGGAGGGAGAGAGGGAGGGAGGGAAGGAGGGAGGGAGGGAGAAAATACAGGACTAATGGTGTAGATTCATAGTAACAATTGTGTGTGATGTATTAGGGCATGTGTTTATTTTTACCCCAACTTCACATTATTAATTGGTCTGTCTTCAATTAAGTGTCAATAATTTCAATCATGGGCCTTCATCACAGGAGGGGATTAAGGCAGTAATAGGGAGTGATTGGGTTAGTTATCTCAAGAACAGGTTGCTATTGAGTTCCTTGTGTTTGGCCCTCTCTTGGACACGTGAATTTGCTTATCCTCTTTCATCTTGTGGGCAATAAAACACATTGGCTTTCCTCAGTGTGAAAAGATGGGGAGGTTTGTAGTCAGCTTTAAGGAAATATAAGATTTTGTTGGGTTTTATATATTTACTTCAGGCCTGCTATTCCTCCTTCTTGAGTTTTTTCTCCCTTTCTGTGAAGAAATATCTGGCCTATGCCTGCTCCACCATGATTTGTTTTTATTTCACATTTTGAATTTTTCTGTGAATTCACCTGATGGTGAAAGTTAGGTGAGATTCTCCATGGTCTTTGAACTTTGGCGATAACTCTAGAAGCAGTTAAATTTGGTGACAAACATAGAGTAAATATAATATGTATGCAAGAATTTGAGTTAATTGAGGAAGTATTGCAATACTATGCATTGAATGTATGCTCCCTAAATGCCATGTTGATATTTAATTGTCCTTGCAGTAGTATTACAGTAGGACCTGTAGCACTGTAAATCCACAAAGATTCCATATGCATGGGTGGATTAAAGCTGTCTTAGTGGGAGAGACCTCACAAAGGGTGAGTTCAGCTCCCTCCTGCTCTCTAAACCTCTTCTGTCCATCCTTCCTTCAAAGGATTATGAAGCAAAAAAGCTTCTCAGACGGTGGCTCCTGAATCTTGGAATTTCTAGCCACCAGAACTGCCACATACAGCATGGCTTGGTCTTGAAAACCTGTCTAGTGGCAGAGAAGGAATGAAGAAAGGACAGGTATATTGACAAAGATACAGTAAAGCTGGGGAATCAGGTGGACTGTGTGAGCTCTGATGAAATGACACCAAACATGCAACCAGTCTGAGTCTCGATGCTTTTATTATATGTAGTATAGGGAGTATGGTTAGCTAGTCTCTGTAGAAGGTGTCTGTAACTAAGTAGTCTCAGGCTGTAAACATCTGGAAGGAAGAAGCTGTAATTATTACCTTTTCACACACTCAAAAAAACACTGGTACTTGAACCACAAGCAGGCTTTGCCATCCTGAATATGTGAATCTTCCTAGGAAGATTTTTGTCTACTTCCTGAGAGTTTGAGGCATTGTTCTTTGATGTGGCCATGTCAGCGTCAACAATACACATTCATTATGAACTTCATCTACTCTTTTTACATTCATGCAAGGCTTCCTCAGTGACCCAAACAAAACCAAGAAGAAATGAAATTCTTTTCTTTTAAATTACCCACTCTATGATATTCTATTACATACCGTGAAATACACTAAAGCAAAAAGTAATCACATAGCATCCAAGCACTTCTTAGGGAATTGAGTACATATTTGCTTCTGACTATTTCCTCTTACTACCCCACTGTCCTGTAATTTCTTTAATATTATCATTCTGTTCCACTGTATTTTAGATATTTTTGTAAGCTGCTTCCCCAGCATTGTGTATTTGAACTTTATTGTCACACTTTCATATAACAAGCACTCAACTAATACCTGTGAAACAAATGAGTGATATTCCAAGATCTAGAATATCTCTACACCATGGGCAAAAGTCTCTTTTCCTGTATAAATGTAACAAGGAATATTCTAAGATCAGAGCCTCAGGTCCAAACAACAGGAATTTGAGTACCTCATCTTTCATATTAAAGATCTCCATAACACTTTGCAGCTCCGCCTGTTTACATTTGAATGAGCTCAATGAATTTTTGTATCCTATCCTTGCTGTAAAACATCTCTCCCGTTAGGTTTTTTGCTCAGCAAGTGCCAGTTAATAGTAAAAAGCTATAGAAAGAAATTTTCTATTAATGCAAAAAAAGACCTTATATGTTCAGTTTATTTATGTATTTACATTTGCACCATTTACAATATTAACTAACATTAGAAGGTGCAAGGACAGTAAATCATTGAAATTAGTACTGAACTATGAAAGAAGAATGTAATTCACACTTGGAGATAGATGTTTTGACCTCAAACGATTCTTTTACTTCTAATAATGTTCATCTTGATATTCTGTACCCTGCAGCTTTTCTCCGTGTAAGACAGCAAAGAAGCTATTCTCAAAAATGGAATCATGTGTTCCCCAATGAGAATCCATGAAGTAAACTTTTAAACTGTTTGAAAAAAATCTCACCACCAAACTTTTGTCTGAGACTTACACTTACTTGCTTTTATTTTATTGATAAGTGTATCACCCCTTTTATGAATCAGTAATATTTTTACATCTAATATGAACTGGATATTTTCACTCAAATTCTAAAAAAATTCTAGGAAGGGAAAACAGAATATTTTCTAGAAAATTCACACTTCTAGCTTCGTTTTTCTCCCCGGGAGTCCTTCAAGGCCATCAACTGTAAAGGAGATTCTTCCTCCTGTAGCACATCATAAAAGTTCTCCACTCATTGCTGTACTCTGTGAACATTTCTTCTGCTCAGAGCGTTCCATTGTCTACCACAACTTTTCATGATTCTTGTAGACAAAATAAAAGGATAATTTTTATTCATAACAAAGTCATGTATTTGAATGATATTTTTAAGTATCAGTTAATATATTTACATATATTCTCTATGTGGTGATTTCTTGCTTGAACAAATAAAGCTTGTCTGAAGGTCAGAGAGGAGAGTTTGCATAGAGGTCTGGAGGTCTGTACAGACAGACAGGAAGTGAGGTAGCTAGCCAGAAGCAGGAAATAAGCAGGGAGAAACAAGAACTCACTCTCTTGTCTACTGAGACACTAAGGAGGTAGGGCATAGCGGTGGTTTACTCCTTCTCTCTGATCTCTCAGCACTCTCCTCTATATTTCTCCCTGCTTACATTCCTGTTTCCGCCCAGCTACCCGACTTCCTGCCAGTCTGTACAGACCTCCAGACTTCTATGGTTAGCTAGTGTGAAGCTCCCTTCTCTGACCTTCAGACAGGCTTTATTTGTGCAAGCAAGATATCACCACACTCTACTAGCTTACTACTAATAGTATAAAAACAAATTTTACCTACATTTGTGGGCACATCTCTTGACATTTTCTTTTTTAAATATCATTTTCTAATGCAAGAAAATAGTTCTACTAATTAGCCTGGCTATTCATCAGAATCGTATATGGAGGTATCAGAGCATCTATATGGTTCAAAGGACCTGCAACCACTATGATGACAATCTACATTTTGAAACATCCCACTGAGCCTGAGAATGAACCACTAAAATTAATTGTAAAACACTCATTTATGCATTTTATTTTTTGAAATAGCATGTTAAAACTAATTCTTTAAGGTTCCTTGAAGAATGACATTGGGACCTGACAGATATCTCCATAGTTAAGTGTACTTGTTCCCTCTACAGAGGACCAAGGGTCAGGTCTCAGCAGTCATTTAGTGAGTAACAGCCACTATAAATATGGTTCCAAAGAATCTGAAACCTTCTTCTAGCATATGAGGACACTGAATACACATGGTACACAGACATATATGGAGGAAAAAAAACACAATACATATAAAATAATTCTTTAAATATCAAAGAAAGAGGTGATCCATGGTGGGGGAGATGGTGGCTCATATACTGACATTGGCAATTTAGGATTTTTTAGGAATCTCTTGATTTGGGACAAAAGAAATCAACATTCCTAAATTATGTTTTCTGTTTGTAAGGAGAGTCATAGTTCTAAATACACAGGACTAAAGAGCTGTAATAAAATGATAGCTACCTATAACAAAAGCAACTTACTTCTATGTTTAACAGTCAGCTTTTACTCTTTCCTGTACTAAACTGTTTTTAACATACATTATGGCTATACCAGTACCTGATTTGGACCACATCAACCCTTCCTTAGTGATGTTTTCCTAGAATTTACTCGGGACTGTTCCCTAGAATTTATTCTAGTATGGTTGAAGAGACTGGCCTTGTCCAAGCGCATCTGAACAAAAAGGAAACTGTCTTCATGCCCCCATCAATCCAGCAGCATCTATCCAGAGTAAGAACCTTTTCTAGTGTACATTAAAGTGATGTATCTTCTAGGAGGTGCATGGCCTTGTCATCTTTTTCCCTCCTACCAAAGAGTATATACAGATCCGAAGGAAAGTGTTCATATATAACCTCCCTCTTTGTGATTTACAACTTTTATATACTTTATCCTATCCTCTTAAAATTACAAATTTTATAAGCTTATTTGTTTTTTTTGCATTAGCATCAGTAATGTTATGTCAAAGTTAAGATCTAAAAACATAAAATTTTCTTACTCTGTAATCAATAACTTCTCTAGTATCATTTAATTCTTGATATATAATACTTATATTCAATTTTGTCTGATTATATTCCCTAATCTACAAAACTACAAAAGATACAATATCCCTATGATGGTAGGAAGAGGGTAACCATGTAACACTACACACAAAATTTTTGTCTGATTTTTAAATTTTCATACATTTAAAAAAAAAATGTATCTTTGTAATATCCACTCCTTATTTTTTCCTTCAAGTTCTCCTCACCCTTCCATCTCTCTACCAATTTCATGTCTTTTTTAATAACCTACTTAGTCTAATTAGTGCCACCGATGTATGTATGTATATGGTGTCATCTACTGAGATATGGTGAATCTGTCAAATACTGCCTTTCAACACCACAAGAAAAGTGACTCTCCTTCATTCAACAGCCATCAACTGCTATTAGCTCTTCAGCTAGGGTGGTTGGTTCAATGGGCCCTAGGGGAGAACATATTGATGTTGTTATGCTAAATGGTCACACTGTGAAACTGCCTTCTAAATATTTATGTTTATGTACTTATATTTGTTCTGCTTCCAACTTTAGCCAGAGAAGATGTTTTTATTGCAGAGAGTAATAGTTAAAATTGGGGCTCATAACTATTGCAAAATGCTGAAAATAACTTTAATAGCTGGCCATAAACTGAACATTTATATTAATACACATGCATGCACAAACACATACCACCTAAAATTTTCAAGAAACATCAGGGAAAGGCAGGTAGAAGGAATTTAAGAGGAAATGAATGGGGAAAAAGGCTCTAAACATGACCTGAGTGTTACACACAAGAAGTTCACAGTAGCTGGGATTACTCCCATTGTATAAGGAAATTTCGTTTTAAAATGCAACAAACAATGACATTCTAAAATACCATTAATATTATATATAAGATTATAAAGAGAATATAATGAAACTATATAACTTCCCAAGAAACTAATGCTTAGAACCATGATAATAAGTCATATCTCTGACCTCCAAGACTATAAGACAAAGGGTCTAAAACAATCTGTAGAAATAAGTTACTATAGATTAAGGGGACTAGTTAGTTCTAAAAGAGTAAAATGCAAAATATGAGAAATACTATAACTTCTGGACTACACTAGTCAAGAAAGTTCAAAGAATAGGCAGACCTGGAAGAATAAGAGAATTGCAATTAAGGCAAATGAAAGGTCACATAAAAACTGCTTAGTGAAAAAAAAAAACTGTTTAGTGTCATATCCTCCTGGTTGATAGTGGTAAGAGGTGCACTAAAGTGTTCAGTATACAAACAATAAAGCCTACAAAGAAGATCTCCTGAGTGGCTTTCTATCAAAGAAAGCCTGTAAAACGTCAGTTATCTCTAGGCATCTCATAGCTCAGAAATAGTCTCCTCTGTGTTTAGTCCATAGTCTATAACTTATTTTCCTATTTAGTATTCTGTTTATGCCTTCTGTTTATACTTATGAGGTCCAAATTGAATGTTAACTCACTAAACAATAAAAAAAAGAAATTCAAGTTTTCTAAAATAAGTGATTAGATCTGAGAACAAAATAAAATAGCTTTCCATTTATAAATGGAAATAAATCAAATAATGCTTGGAAAATGCCTCTTAGCAGAGTCTACATAACATCCAACCATTGTTTATATTTAATTTGTATGTCTATGGTATGTGGTACAATTCATAGCAGGTAATTTTCTTTTTTATACATTTTTTATTTAAATTAGAAGCAACCTTGTCTTACATGTCAATTCCAGTTCCCTCTTCCTCCCCTCCTCCCCTGCCCCCCACCAACGCTCTATCTCATCCCCTTTCTGCTCCCCAGGGAGGGTGGGGCCTTCCATGGGGGATCTTCAAAGTCTGGCATGCCATTTAGAGCAGGACCTAGGCCCTCCCGCTGTGTGTCTAGGCTGAGAAAGTATCCCTCTGTGTGGAATGGTCTCCCAAAATCCATTTGTACACTAGGGTTAAATACTGATCCACTACCAAAGGCCCCATTGACTGCCCAGTCCTCTTAACTGACACCCACATTCAGGAGGGTCTGGGTCAGTCCTATTCTGGTTTCCCATGGGAAACTGTGGGTCCATGAGCTTCCCTTTGTTTAGGTCAGCAGTTTCTGAGGGTTTCTCCAGCCTGGTCTTGACCCCAACTAACAATCTAAGCAATAGTGGAGAGACTGACTTAAAAACCCTTCCCCTAGAATGAGATTGATGACTACTTTATATGCCATCCTAAAACCTTCATCCAGTAGCTGATGGAAGCAGAAGTAGACACCCACAGCTAAACACTGAGCTGAACTCCTGGAATCCAGTTGCAGAGAGGGAGGAGTGATGGGCAGGTAAATTTTCAGTTAGACCAGTGATGAGTTTTTAAGGAAAAAAGAAAGAGTAAGAGCACAAGATCATTGGTGGTTTTACCATAGACATTTTTGTTCTCTTTCTCATGATTCTTCCGCATTTGTCCACCTTATGTCTCATGAGACTTCCTGAAAAAAAATGATAAACAATCAGAAGTATTTATTTAATTGTTAAGTGAATAAATAAATGAGTAAAGTGGGGAGATAATAAAAAAATTTAAATGTAAAAACCTTATGGTTATAAACCAAAGCTTCCTTACCATTGATAGATAGAGCAACAACACGGCTATCCTTTATTGAACATTTCATTTGCATATATGTCAGGCATGACACTTGGATTTTTACACTCAGTAGTGAAGAGTAACCACTAGCACTTGAGACGTGCCCTTTGACAATCTCATGAATGAGAGTATTATAGCTCAATAAATTGTCACAGTCATAAAGCTCAGAAATAGAGATAGTCTGATTAGGATTCAGAGGCAAATATCATTCCAGAGCTGATACAAAAACTCTATGGAACACACACACACACACACACACACACACACACACACACACACACACACATATATATATATATATATATATATATATATTCCATTCATAGATATATGAAATCCTTGAGGTTTAATTGCTAGAGGATTTCTGGAACCAGAAGAAAAGAGAACATAAGGAAAAGGTGGGCATTATCTAATTTGTTGAATATTGAATGGAGATTATTAAAGATGTTCCAGTAGGATATGGCAGTATAGTCCTAAAATCTCACCAGTCTAGAAGAAAATGGAAAAGGATTGTAAGTTTCAGACTAGCTTGATATATTTGGTAAGACCCCATATCAAAAACAAAACAAACAAACTCTGGGAAACACAGAACAGTTTTTTTTTTCTTTGTGTCTTCTGCGTACAATGGTAACTTGTTAACATTGATCCAATTTCAAGTAAGAATTTTCAAGGTTTCTTAATTATTCTTGTCACCAGAAATAAGCACATTATCAATAAAATCACATGCACTTCAAGGTGTCTACCTTCAACATTGAAGAGTGGAGGGAAGTGGTTATTATTCATAAAACTCTTGACTCAAGGAGCATTGCTGATATTGGATTATCTTTGTGCTGTGTAGTATTTAAAATGATGCAGCAAACTATTTCTAGGCACCAACATGAACTTTAATCTTTTAACCTCGTAATATTTATCAGCTTATGTTCTATGTGCTTCTTATCCATTCTTTTCTTTCTTGCTCTGCCCTTTATCTACTTAGAAATACTTGAACCAAATATTGTCCTGATAGAAGAAAATTCTCACCAGAACTAAATTGGAATATCATCTAACCAACTCACCTTTTGTTTCCCCTCCACTATTAAACAAAAATATAACAGTTCAGAAGGAGCAGGCAATGATGGGGTATTTGTCACACCAGTTTTACACCATCTCAGGAAGATCTTACTAAATAATGAACAAGATGAAAAGAAAATGTAGCCACCATACTGAGAGAAAAGTACTTGGGTGAAGGGAGGCTTCCATTAACTGCCTTAAAAAACTCTAAGGTAAAGGGTGGCAAAAATTTCTATTTGTTTTCCATTATCATTGCTCCCTAATTCCCATATCTAGGTGACACCAAATAGATTTTTAACTCCCTACCTAGTGAGTTGATAGAAACATCTGCAGCAGTGCCGAAGGTTTACTACAGTGCTAAAATGCATTTATTCCTGTCTAAATTAAAAACAAAATATAAAGAATACTTACTGCTTCTTCATTGTATCAGTATGTGGTACAGTATTTCTAGGAGAGTAAAAATCACTACATCACTAAAAATGTCTAGTGAAAGCAGGTTAGAGAATAAGTATAGGAAATAGACTTATTTAAGGTTGGTAATTTTAAATATGAAAATCAGGTATGTTTTTATGACAGGGTTTATTTTTCTTTTCCAATAAAAATATTGGCCCTGTATGTTACTGAGCTTGTCTGTGTCACTTTTAATAAAATGATTGTTATCCTACATGATTTTGTTTATCAACTCATCTTATACATGAACAATGACATACTGAACTATCATTTAGTTCTCATTTGTTCTGCTATACTGTACCCTGAATGTAATATTTTATTATTGAACTATTAGCATTTGGTTATTTACATACTTTTAAGTTTGGAGCATTCTTGAAAATAATGGTGATTCTCCAGGGTTCAATTCTGGTGAAAGCTTAATTCAGAAATCATAGGTGGAATAGCTAAAACCATGCAACACATGGTAATCTGGTAGCAGATGTTGGGGCAAATCAAATATATTTGACATTGAATTTCATCCTCTACAATACATCAGTGTGTGAGGTAGAGATATTGTTTTAAAGATGTGTTTGCCTGCTGAGAATTTCACAGGTCTTGGGATAATGAAATCTCACCTCTGTCTGAAAGTGTCTCCGTCACCAGATCAGAGTGAAATGGAAAAGAAAAAACAGAATTCTTTCATGAACAATATATGTTTCATCAAAAGAACAAAGGCACAGGGCTTTAAGTGCTTGGTTTTTTGCTTTCCAGAGGTGTCTGATTGCCAGAGGATGAGAAGTTCTGAGTCTTCCTTTCACAATGTTAGTATCTGACATGCCTTTCCCACACTCCAGATTCTTGGAGATTATGAACACACAAAATTGCATTTATTGACTGCTGTCTCTATGGAGTAGAGCTTAATCCTTTATATAAATTATGTCATTGGATACAAGTTTTGTTTCAGCATATAGAACAACACCAACACCCCAAGAAAAGGAAATGTATCTTTCACTTTTTTTTTCTTTTAAAGGTGAAGCCTTGGAATGATGCACAGAGTGATCTTGAATTCTAAACTCTAGTGATTCTCCTGCCTTTAACTCCTCAGTGCTGAGAGTATATAGTAATATGCCCATAACATCTCTGTTCATTGTATTATATAAATTCATACTGAGATAAGAAATGACCACTATAAAGAAGCCAAATGGTTCACTGCCAGGAAGATTCAACTCTAGTCAGATTAAGTACACCTATATTGTGGTCCTACGGCCACTGAGCATGGAGTCTCACCCTGAGGAATGGGCTTCATCAAGCTAGCTCATGTACCAGGTTTGTATTCTGGTCCTTCTGTCAGGGCCCCTCTGTATGAGCTAGCTTGTTGGAGCCCATTTCCTAGGGTGGGATGCCATGCTCATTCTTAGTGCATAGGCAAGGGGCCCCGTCCTGCCCCAACCTATTATAACAGACAATGTTGTAATGTCTATTATAATGTCTTTCCCATGAGGAGGAGTGGACTATGGGTGAGCTAGAGGGGAGGGGAGGGAGGATGGGAGGAGGTAAGGGTTGTAGGATGAAACAATGGGGCAGGAGGGGGAAGGAGGGGTGGAAGAGAGAACTGTGGTTTGAATTCAAAATAAAATTAAAAATTGACAAAAAAGAATAAATACATCTATCCCAACAAAAGTTGAAGGGATGGCTACAAATGAGAAGTCACAATTCTAGAATTGGTAACTTTCTGGTAAGACACTATTCCTACAAACAGCACACATTTTAGCCATAGGGCATGAATAATAGAATATATTACTAACCTACTAGCCATCTGCCCACTGGCTAGCTTTTCTAGTACCAGAAGGTGCTGTGTAGGCTGCTGTGGATGAAAAGTCATCAAAAGTCTTACCCACCCCTGAACACTGCTGCCCTAAATAGCAATCACGCTGACAAGATATGCCTATGGGTACAACAGAGGTATGTGAATTTTATGGAGATTACCTATCACTTTCCATGTGAATTTAAGTTCTGCTCCACAGAATACTCATGTCCATACTGTCCTCTAACCTTGACCAAAGAATGGAACACCTAGAACTATGAGTTTGCTAATCATATCAAAGTGCCTTCAAAATAGGCATCCAAGGGTGGGGATGTGACTCAATGGCAGAGCACTCATGTAAATAGGCATCTCTATACCCATAGACCAGTGCATCTCTCAGTCCTCCTCAGAGAAAAGATGGTTTATACAGAGGCTCACAATAGGTCAAAGTGAAGAAAAAAGTGTCAGTGAAGTGTTCATGTATAAATGAGCTATTTTTATTACACTCCTCCCCACAATAATAAGGGTCCACTGCCAAAGAAAGTACAAGAAAACTGTAAGAGCCAGAGGTCAGAGATGACTAGAGTGAACCAATGTCTTTTGGACATGACAGGACTATTGCAATCATGAATTCATAGCAACTATAATTGCTTGCATAATACTTACAGAAGATCAAACCAGTCAACAGTCCAGTATGGATGAAGGAGGAGCACATACAATCCCACCCCTATCTGAGGAGCTACTGATAGCTGATGGCTGTTAGGAGAAGGAGTGTCTGAATATAAGCCCTCGTTGGTTATGATCTAATGGATGAACCCACACCCATATACATATTGGAAGCACTAGTGAGATTCAGTGGAAAAGAGAGGAAGGATAGAAGGAAGGGAGGGAGGGAGGAGGGAGGGGGGGGAGGGAGGGAGGGAAGGAGGGAGGGAGGGAGGGAGGGAAGGAGGGAGGGGAAGGAAGACAGAAAGAAAAAACAAGCATGCATGAAATATCACTGTGGCTCAGGAAGAACTGGAGTGGGAAATAGGTATTGAATTAATATAATCAAATTATATTTTATACATGTATAAAATTAGCAAAATAGAACCATTCCAACTTCTAAAAGGATCACAGTTCATTTTGCACCAGTCATCCATGTATTTAGTAGGGAGATGTATCTTTACAAGAAAAGTGCAACTATCCTAATCCCATTGTAAGAGAAAATGTGAAATAGGACTCCAAACAGAGGTACTCAAATGATCCATCCAAAAGTCATGTCTTAGCATGTCCTATCCTCTTCCCATTCAACAAGCAATTAATCTAGCTGCCCTTGTTCAGAGTCACTGTTCCACAACCTTCAGTTTTGATTTGTCTTCTCATATTTCCTGCTAGGAAGAAGAAAACAGACTGTTTGAGAAAATGTTAAAGATTCTCACCTATGTGGCAGAATTTCATTTTTTATTATAAACAATATACTGGCATCCTGATGATGGACTGATTGCCTGGGTCTGTCTAGCTGTAGGAGGAAAAGGGGTTGGTCAACTTGACTAGTCTCCTGATAACAAGAGAGTTAAATGTCTGTGAGAAATTATGGAGTAACCACTGTGACTGTATCATCTATTTCAATCTGGGTTCCCATTCATGTATCCCTAAAAGAGACATGGTAACTGAAAGCTGGATTCTCAATAAATGATTGGAAAGCTGAGCCAGACACTGTAAAGACAGTGCAAAATTCCCATGGTTCCAAAAATAACACACCAAAAAACAGTGACTTAAAACCATACACATTCTTTCATTTATGGGTCCAAAAGTCTAAAGTGCTTTTGCCGAGTCAAAATCAAGGTGTTCCCTGGGAATCACAAGGTTCCCTGGGACTATTTCGTTTCCTTGCCTTTTCAAGGTTTTATCCCTACACTCCTTACACTATTGCTATGACAAAATATGTAACAATACAACCTAGAGGAAGAAGCATTCATCTTGGTTTATGGCTGCAGAAGACTGTAGTACATCACTGGAAGGAAAGCAAGGAGTAGTTATTGGTAGTGGAGAGCATGCAGCAAGGATTCAGGTAGCAGAGCAGGGGCCAGCACATCATCCAAGACTCATCCCTAGAAACTAGCCCTTAAGTGGTATCCTGACAAGGCACCCATCTCCTCAAAATTCCATAGCAAGGGACCGAACACTCAAAAATGTGAGGCTGTGGTGGGTGGGTCATCCAAATTCAAAGGATAGCAATATAACAGTATCCAATAACACAGAATCCAGTGTTGATGTTGCCTTCATCTAGATCAATTTCTCCTCCCACTCACCTCCTTTAAGCATACTTGTGATGACATCTAAATCTTATCAGGGTAATCCAAAGTAGTCGCCTATCAAGATCTTTATCTAAATCACACCTATCTAATCTTCTGTGTCACATAATACTCACAGGTCTCAAGAGTTTAAGACCTAGACACCTTTGAGGTCCATCTTCTAGTCTGTCATGACTGGTCTGAGGATTCTCAGGATAAAACTCATCAGCTTCTGAAAGAAGAGAGCGAATTTGGCTTTCTGTATAATCAGACAAATCTACAACAATTAGATACCACAGTTCCAACAGCAAACAGGATTCACCTCAGGAGTCTCAAACAAATGTGCCAATGGACAAAGAATAAAGAACAAAAGCAGGTGTAAGGCATTCATTCAGTAACAAGCAGCAGCAAGAGATTTCTACTTCCCACAATAGGTAGGAAAGGGTGAGGGGATACTTGGACTTCTTGGCATGTCTGACAAGGCCCAGCCTCTCCAGCACAGAGCAGGGCAGTGAGAGCAGAAAATAAATGCAGACTTGTGAGGTGGGAACGAAAATAGCTAACACACGTATTATTCCAGTACTATCTGTTTAAGAAGTACTTCCAAAAAACTGAGAAAATCAATCAAATTAAATACTATGTAGTTGGCTGTAATTTAGAACCCAACCATGTCTGTGTTGATAATCCTTTTTCATTTCTCTTGCAGGATTTTACTTAAGGGCCTCTGAAGTTTACATTTGTGAATATATATATATAATATATATATATATATATATATATATATATACTGCCTCTTAACTGCTTAAAACAATGAGGTAGTAAAGAATCACCTCTGATTCTTATTATGACCATTCAATACAGAGAATTATGTTACTTCTTCATTTATCATCTCTAATTGGTTTGCCTCCCTCCTACTGTGTCTCTTCCTATAGCATCACTTTGCCGGCTTGAGGAAAGACTGCCTTGAGTGTATTCAGTTATTCATCCTTATAGAAAATTCTAAATCAGAAGTAATTAAGTTCTATATCTTTTACCCCTAATTCCATATGTTTGAAATCATTTAGATTTTTTTCTGTGATGACTATTTCTAGGGCTGTTGCTTACTTATGAGTGTCATCAAAGGAAAAAATAATTATATGCAGAGGTTGCACATAGATCCATTACGTTCTTAATCCTTGCCTGATTTCTAGATTTTACTTTTCTCCAAATACTTTAACCAGTAACTTCTGTGTCTGCACAGTGGAACTAATGCACTCAGCAGGACCCCACTCAGAGCTCTTGCCTGCTGTCTGCTTGTCTAAACCAAATCCACTTCTGATCCACTCAGTGAATCACTCTCCCCAACCCTTCTGTTTGCATCCTTGCCTCGACACTCCTACTCATACATCCCCACTCCTCACTAGTCCACCGAGTCTACCCTGAGCGACACTGCATCTGCTGCTTGGCGAGTTAAAAAGCCTTGCTCCAAATCCTATGCACAAAACACTTCTTGCCCTTCTGACATCACCTTGCAGCCGGAAACTCTCCTCGAAGGGAAGGAGAGAGAAATGATCAATACTGTCTCCTAACAGAGGATGCCATTGGCAAGGAGGCACGGCTCAGTCACTACCGCAGTGAACTGCAGGTCTCTGATTAAGACACTAGCATGAGCCTGATTGATCTGCCTGCCCGCACGGCATGCAAACCAGCTAGCCGCCTGCTCTCCCTCTCTCTGCCCCTTCCTTCCCCTCACAGAGCAGAAGGATCTCACAGACAGAAGTGGTGCCCAGGTCTGCAGAGAGCTTAATAGGAATTACTGGCAGCTCATTGTTCTCTCTGCACTCAGATTCAGCCATCAATTAGGAAAGATCTTGTAGAGATCACAAATGGAAAAGAAAACTCTACATTAGGTCACATCAAGCAAACTGCTTGTTGCCTTCTTCATTAAAAAAAGTTAGTTTGCTGCCACCTGTTTGTTCAGCTTGACCTAGTCTACCCATGGACACCTGGTGTTTACCTCACACTCCTAAACATACAGATCTGGTGAATTGACCCAGGACCTACCCACACAGACTATCTCTGTTTACTAATGTTCCAAGTGTAGGCTAAATACACACATAGATGTAAAGTATATAATATATAATAGAAAGCTTTCAGAATTTGTGGCAAGTTATGAAAGCTTATAATATGCAAATGGCTGCCATATGTTATTGTATTTGCATCTTGTATTTCAACATATAGAGTATACATGTAATCTACAAATTTGTGCCACACTTAGGCACTATATAGTATACTAATCTGTGCTATTAGTATACTATACTTCCCATACAACATGATTGATCACCCGCTATGAACAAGGAAGGTAACAACTGATATTTACATTGCTTAATATTTACATTGCCTAATACGCACAAGCATTTTACATTGCACTAAACCTCTCTAAAATACTACAGTGTGGGTGTTATCCATCCCATTTTGCAGAAGATATTATAATTTAGAGAAGTCAAGTAATATTTCCCACCACACACCATTAGTGAGCATCAGAGCTAGTGTGGGAACTGTGTCATTTGTTCACTGAGAGGGAGGCATAGAAAGGTAGCTGTAGTGTCTGCCATGTCGTAATTTACAATCCTACTGTGGAAATAACGTGAGAATGTGTGTGTGTGTGTGTGTGTGTGTGTGTGTGTGTGTTTACGCGTGCGCGCGCGCGTGCGCGTAAACACACACACACACACACACAGGTAAAAGGTTGGGTGATAAAGAAAAACCATCTAGGAAATGGTGCAGGTATTGACAATAATTCTAGAATGAACAGTGTCAACAATAAATACTGCGTTCAGCAGAGGCAGCGCTTTGTCCAAATTGCTTCCAGCCAGACTGTCCGAAGCCTTCTCCTCCATTTTTACCTTTTCCCGGGTGCTCACACCCACCACAAACTTCTGGGGACTTACTCTCCCCATCATCTTATCATTTACTCGACATTATTGTGTGTTTGGCCTCTGATAGTTCTTAAGAACACAATACAACCAACCTGACACGAACTGCCTTTTCTTCCGTTTTGCTGAACTCTTTCCAAAAGTCTTAAATCTATCTGGAACTATACCTTCCCATCAAGCAAAAGAATCACAGAAGTTCAAATGATACCAGTCCGTGTTCTCCTCCCTTCGGCACATGATGGATGTGGGATTTAATACCAAACGCTTCTCTGGAGGAACAGAGCTTAGAGCAGAAAGGCTATTTGCCAGCCAGTGCCTAGCTAAGAATGTTGGAGGAGAAAGAGCTAGAGAAGGAGTTGTCAAAGCTTAACCATAATCTATAAAAAAATTGAAAGGCCTTCGGTTACTCAAGTTGGATTTGTCTCGGCATTATTTCCATTCCCCACCTTCCTTCTAAAAGAATGTCTCACACCTATAAGTGACAGTGAATTCTGAAAGAAAGATTCATACATACCAGATAGGAGAGAAAGTTCTAGAGTCCTAGCTGCTTTACATAAAAAAAGAAGAAAAATCGTTATGTAATTCAAAATAATTTTTGTTCTAGTACATTTTACTACTAAAAACTATATTTTATATTTAAAGATTAGGATGAAGAATTTTATAGTAAACACATCTAATAATGTAAAGATGTTCAGGAAAATGATGGGACATTGTCCTACTTCTGTATCTATTGCTCTGATAAAATACCTCGAGAGCAAAAGCAACCTAGGGGATGAAGAGTTTCACTTAGAGTTGCAGGTTACAGTTCATCACTGAGGAGACATCAAGGCAGCAGGAACTTGAAACAGCTGGTCATAATATATCCACAGTCAAGAACAGAGGAAGATGAATACATGAATCTTTACATGCTCACTTGTTTATGGTCATCTCAGTTTCTCTACTCTTATACATTTCAGGATATCCTGTCTAGGGAATGGTGTCACCTGCAGTGGGCTGACTGTTTCCACATTAATAAGCTAATGGTCCACAGGTGTGCTCACAAGCAACCCAGCATAGACAATTCTAACTCTCTTCCCAGGACATCCAAGGTAGTGTCCAAATTGACAATTGCTATCACAGGCATTAAATCTAGTTCTGAATTGTCTTATGTATCCAATGAGATAAGGATACAAAGAAAAAGAAAGAGTCAAGAAGATACATAGTGGAGGGAGGGAGAAACAAAAGGCAAAGATTT
The DNA here is from genome assembly GCF_003668045.3 of Cricetulus griseus. NCBI lineage: Eukaryota > Metazoa > Chordata > Mammalia > Rodentia > Cricetidae > Cricetulus > Cricetulus griseus. The sequence goes on from NC_048598.1 coordinate 112,555,814, forward strand.
ACATTGTTACTATTTGTTAATAAAGGACCTTCATGTTATCTTCACAAATTACTAGATTTCTACTTTTTATATAACAACATAGAATTGGAAGGAAAAGGAGCCCCAAGCAGTAGCTAATTTAATAATTATAATAATAGTAGTAATAATCATAATAGGTAACACTAGTTAATGTAACACTCAGTGCCAGGAACCATTTCAAGATCTTTACCCATATTAATCTATCCAGTCTTCACAATAAATTCAGATATAGCTACTATCAATACTACCATTTTATACAGGAGTGAATCAAAGTAGAGAGGAGTAAGTTATTTGTAAAAGTCACATGACTAGTAAATATAGAGCTAGAACCTAAACCTAAGCCTCACTGCAGCACTAAAATTCTTCAACTTGAGGATGAACTTACTACTCAATGTATTACTCTGTGGTGGGGTACAGACAAGTGATATGAATAAACAATGTTCAACAGAACAAAAATTACTAGACCCAGGGTTTCAATCTAGAAATAACTGACTCATAAGCTGGTATCTATTCCACAGGACTTTGCCTTAGTTCTTAACAAAATGTTTGTTATGAGCCTTTGGCAAAGGATGTCTAGGAATGAGAGCACTTGCTCTTCCAATATTTTTGTGTTGATGATAGGTAACAATAAAGTACTCTATAACTCTTGAATCACAAAATTTGTGTATGTAGACACTAAGTCTGTGTTTGTGAAAAAAGGTTCAGGAAAGCTGATTTGATTATAAAAGTAACTTAGTGCCCTGGAGATTGATGCAAGGGCAAGTCCTTTAAGAAATATTTTCATCCCTAGCATTTTGGTAGATAATGGATAGCAGCTGTGAGAAGAATATTCAGAGTCATGTGCTATCCAAGGGAATAGAGAGAAGGTTTGCCATCTCTGAGAGTTAAAGGTTTTGTCCTCAAGTCTTGACAGGCTACCAGCCCATTTAGTTGTCATAGAGTGGCCTAGAAGTTCATTTAATTAGAGCAGGTAGGTGTTAGGAGCAAAGATACTTGTTTGTCATCAAAACACCATGGGCTTGCTCCACACTCCAATTTTTTTACAGTTGAGTCAGGCCATTGATGGGTTTTAACCAAATGATGCAGAGTAATAATCATGACATTGGATGAGGACATAACAGAGTCTATGTGTGTTGTCATTTTGTGTTGGTAACACTAGAGATTCATGTTCCGTTGTCAGAGTAGCTGGTATCATGGGTTTCATGGAATAGCTGCTACACAGAGCACCATTCTCTACCAAATTCACTGGACATTGAGAATGATACAGAGATTAGCCTTTCTTCTTGGCATTATTATATCATATTGCTTTAGGGACAAGACCTAACCTCTCCTGATTAATACTTTATTTCTATATCCATAGGGGAGACTGTATATAAAAGAGTAAAAAATCATCCTGATATTTCCTAGAAACAAATATTTGAATCTTGTTAAAAGAAGCATGTAACTTTATCCATATATTTGCCACCACACTTAACATTGTTTTCAGTATAAATATACCAATTTTTAAATTTTTCAGCTCTTATGTTAGACTCATTATTTTGTATCCTTCAATCACATTCAATTTGGTTATATGCCTGTATCTAAAATAAATACTTCTCTAAAATCAAGTGCCTGGCTTCCCCCACACCCAAATCTAGGAACTCACTTTTCTGGCATTTTAAACGTGTCAAAAATCTCAGTTCCAATCAATAGCTTGTCATAACATTAACTAACTCCACAAGCATGCCTTTGGAGTAGGTACAGTTAAAATATTAAATAACAGCCTGTGTAACTATGCTCCTGGGAATGGTCCCACATCTCAACCACCAGGTGGCAATTTCATCACATTATATGTCCCATTAGGTAAGCAATGGGCTAAATGGTGTGAAAAGATGACTTTTTTTTCCTGGCAAGTTGTTGCTTTAAGGGCATGTTGAGAGACACCAGTAACAACATTCAGAGCCATGAGTGCATGATGAGATGGAAGTCCTGTTTTCTCTGAAAGATAGGAAATTACTGTTGTCTTCATGCCTGAGCTTATAGTAGAAGTACTACAAGTGGATCCTAAACTCTGTGCACCAAAAGAATAATATATCCATCAGTTGAGCTCACACAAAGGAGAAAGGATGATTCAGATTTTCTCTGCTACTCTCATGTTAAAAATCCCATTACACACACACACACACACACACACACACACACACACACACACCATCCCTATTTGTGCTCAATGTCTTCATTGTTTTTCAACTCAGTGTTCTTCAGATTTTATTAAACCAGAATCATCCATTGAGCAGTGTCCTACTCTCAGAGTCTATGACTGGGTGTGTTTGCAATAGAGCTTTACAATTTGTGTTCCTAATGGGACACCCAATGATGCTAATGTCAATCATTAAGGAATACACTTTGAGAACTCCTGTTCTCCCGTGTGCCAAGCTCTGACCATCCCTTGGGATAATGTAGTAAAGATATTCATGCCTAACATTAGCACTGGCTAATTTTAAAACATTTGGCAAGATGAACGTTTGAGTTTCATTTTCTTACCTATAAATGTGGATAATATAATTTATCTCACAGGGATACATGAAGATCAAAGAAAGTTAAATGTAGTCAAAAGAATATCATACAATATATCAATGTGTTTTAAGCATTCCAGAGAGGTGATAGGTAAGAATGAAATTTCAATATGGTTTTATGGGGCCAAAAGTCATCTCCAAAGTCAGTTTCAATGAAGGAATTACAAATCAGAGAGCCCATTCCTAGAATCCCCTCTTCTTCTTCATATCAAGATACAACAGAGGAAGGCATTATAATCTGCTAGAATTCACAGTTGTATGATTCAGAATTCTTTCAAGTGTACATGACATAAAACTGTCCTATACAAGACTACAAAATATATTCACAAACAAATAAATACACATATTCATAAACATTGTTATCTGGCTCATATAGATAACAAAAGGAATAGGCAGAATTGCCTTATGGTTCAATGGGATCAATATTGAGCCTTATTATTCTCTCCTCCTCTTGCTCACTCTCTTCCTCTTCCTCCCTTTTCTCTCTCCCTCCCCCCACTTGTCTGTGTGTGCATGTTTGTATGCTCTTTTCTTTCATTCTCTATTGACTCATTATTTAGCCTGACTTAATCTTTCTTCTGTCTTTACTTATTATGAGTTCCTTCTGTAGCACGTTCTTGACATAGGCTAGGCTACACCTCAGTCACAGAGAACTTTCTTACCACATCCTAAATTTTATCTCCATCATAACCAAAATAAATGTCCTGCTTGATGTTATAGAGGCACAGGACTCTAAACCAAACACTTGAGATGGTGAGGCAGAAAGACTGCAAATTTCAGGACACTCTAAGCTACAAAGCAATTAACTTCTTCTTCTAAGAAAGATTTGATTTGTGACTATGGATGGACCTTCTTGGCCCAGGTGAACACATATAAGTTGAAACAGTGTTCTCCAAAGAGAAATGCATGTCTATAATCCATGAGCTTGACCTTTTTTCGAACAGTCTTTGCAGATACAATTGGCAGATTTCTATATGATATACTTTTGGAGTAACCAGTTAGATCCTCAAGCCAACAGTAAACATCCTTATGAGATGCAGAAGATAAGAAAAGCCAGAAGGCAAACAAGTTACAAAGATAGAGGCCAACATCAGTACACCCACCAGTCAGAGAAAACCAGGGATTTCCCGAAACTACCCAAAAGTGGAAGAGATGCATGCAATAGATTCCTTCAGAGCAAACAACTATCTCTAGTGACACCTTGGTTTTGTTCTTTTCTTTCCAGAAGAGTGAGAAAATTAATTCCTGTGGTTCTAATCCCACTCACTTTGTGGTGATGTTTGTGGCCACTGATGGAAGCTAACATAATATCCTTTGATACAATTAATGAGGATTTTGTTCTTTCAGACTTTTGTTGCTCATCCAGCCTTCAAATGAGGACAGAAAAAATACTGACAGTATCATTAAAATAAGGCCAAAGGAAAAAACATGATAATTATAATGATGATGGCAGCTAGCACTTCCTAAGTGCTTATTATTTTAGTCACTGTTATAAGGGCTGTGTGTCCCTTGCTCTGATTAAAACTCGAAGCCATGATTGAAGATACCCACTACTATCATCCCTGTTCTGTTTTTTTTTTTTTTACAACAGATAGAGACTCAGTGAAACTCATTAATTTCTTTAATTAACTCAGAAAGAAATGTTTCATTTGTTCTATCTCTTCAACTATTTTTCATGAGGGGAAAATATGTCTAATACTTCCTAAGCAATTGGCTAGTGCTGGCAGTTCTAAAGGACATACTGAAAGACCTGCTGGGCTGCAAATAACTGAAATCAGACACTGCGTCCTAGTCCTTTCCTTAGCTGCATTCCATTTAACAAGCTAGAGTACAATTATCTCAGTCCCTGTCTTTTCTATCCTCTAAAATGTCACATTAAAGTGTAACCATCCATCATTGAGCCTTATGGTATTTAATTAGTAGCCCAGTTGTATTCGTATGAAAGTCCTAAGAGTCCACTAACCTAGGGACACGTACATGTTGAATGTGAAAGATGGTTCCAGGTGTCAGAGCTAATGACCAAGAACTAAACTGAGTGGTGGTGTTTCATCCCCATCTTCTCATCTTAACTCAGAAGCAACCTGATAACCTCTGACCACTGAAAGCAAGCTGACAGTGCTCATCTCTCCAAGTTGCAAACCATAATGGAATCTGTGGTTGCTATTAAAATTCCTGCACCTTAAAGCAGAGAGCCAGTGTGATACATGAGAAAGAGGATGAGCCTGCAGGTCAACAGGATAAGGTGTGATTATCAGTATTTGTTAACTTCTGGTTTCTTCCCAGCTGCAGTCCATTCTACTTGCTATGCTTTTCTTGCTTGCTCTATGTTCTGGGAGACCAGTCCCAAAGGCTCTCTTGTATCTGAGTCCTGGAGACTCATCCAATGGAAAGCACTTCTATTGCCAGCAGTAACAGTGCTTTCCAGCATCCACTCTAGAGGCCTTACTAATTTACCCTTCTTCTATAATTCCATATCTCACCTGGAACTGATTACACTATTTCTTTCCTTAGTCCTTCCAGATCTCAGTAGCTATAATTGTTCCTGAAGTTACTAAATGGTATTTCAACTCAATTTGTAGGTACATCATGTGCTTGGAGAGTTGTTTCATAAAAATAACTTGACTGGTCATGTGGTCTTATCATTTGCGTTATTTAGTTTCTGTATGTCTGTATGGTCAATTAAAGTGGAGCGTGAGAAGAATAATATTTACTTTATAATATTTTTATAGACAATGGCTCTTATACATTCTTTGAGACATTGTAATTTAATATCTTGATTTATAATATACACCTGATACAGAACAACCTAAGTTCCAAAATGCCAAGTGTGTCCATTTATTGTATGATCTGCATGCGGCATATGAAAAATTCAGATTTTCATTAGCTCATGATGCTTACCATCATTCATTCTTCTATGTATTTTGAAGTAATTTGGTCACTCTCTATTCATTTGCACTGGATCAATAGAGATGAAAAATATACAGAATACAACTCAAGGAGAATTCACTGAGAATCTGTCTACATGAAGATGTACACTGGTCAGCAGAAGGAACCTAATGATAAGAAAGGAACTAAAATGCTTAGATTTGTTTTCTTTTCATATAAAATTTAAATTGATGGATAATGAAGTACACTACTTTTAATTACATGTCTTACGAAAAGTGTACCTCTATTTAACTCAGACCTATATCATGACCATGTGCTTTCTATTCCCCATTTTCTGACAGCATTAATCTCTCTGACATGACAAATAAAATTTCTGTGTTCTAATTCCTCTTATCGCAGATTCACTTTGATCTATTTAATGTATATATGGTGTCAGTGAGCGGGATAACCCCACGCCCCAAGGTTTCCAGAGAAAGAGAAAAACCTGTCGCCACAGCCTGCCCTGTCAGGCCTTGGAGAGGCATTGGAGCAACTTCCATATGCTCATGCCATCTCTGCGCTCTTGGGCGTTGGTCTCGGCACTCCTGAGATGATAAAGACAGATCCAGATAAAGAAAAACCTCTAAAGGTTTACACTACATTTAAAAATATATGTATGCTTGTGAGAGAAGGAAGCAGAGGCAGGCAGATTTCCACAGAGAAACCCTATCTCGGGAAAAAAGAAACAAAAGAAAGTAAAAATAAAGTAATAAAAAAAAACACATAAAGACGGAAAATACACAGAGAATCTGGATACTTTATGTCATATTGTTGTCTTTAAATTGTTTGATTGCCGAGGAAAGAGTTACTGCTGCTAAAATACATTTGATTATAAATGCTGCTAAATTACGGGCGTCGGTGGCACACTCCTTTAATCCCAGCGCTCCGGAGGCAGAAGCAGGCGGATCTCCGTGAGATGGAGTCCAGTCTGGTCTACAAGAGCTAGTAGTTCCAGGATGTCCAGCCTCCGAAGCTACACAGAGAAACCCTGCTCAAACAAAAAAATAAATGCTGCTAAATTAATCCAACTTATACATTTTAAAAATGCTTTGACTTCAAAATTTAAGTCTAAGGACAGGCTACTTAGAAATAAAGGTTTTGCTTGTATTCCCACAGAAAATCAAAAGCTGTTGATTCCTTCCAGACTAATATGGTTTGATCAAGCAAGACCCCCTGAAGCTGAGATGATACAGCCTTACAGACTAAAAAAACAAGGACTTGGTCAGGTTTTATGTTTTAACATGATCCCAATGGTATGAACATTGCCCCAAATCAGCAGGAAGCAGTTTAGAAAGAACGATGCCCATATAACCGAATATGGTTTATAAATGTTTTCATTTAAATGGAGTAGGTTATAAATGATGATGAGCATAGTTAATTTTTTAAAGAAAAAAAGGGGAATAGGATATAGGAATGAATACTTTGCATTGGTATAGATTTTCATTTATTGAAACAACTTTAAGGTCAATTTTGTGGTATGTATATGTCTCCTCTTGTTTAGGTATTGTGTTTATACAGATCTTTTACCTATAATAGTCAGAATTTATAATTAGTTTACTTAGGTTTTCTAGATATAGGATGTATTTCATATGGTTAGGTATTCTTCAAACCTTTCAAAGACCTACAGAAATATAGCATTTAAATGGGTATTTCTTGGCAGTGAGACACAACTGCTCCTGGCACACCAATTATGTCAGAAAGGAGGATGGGCATCAAAGAAACTCGTTATAGAGTTTGCTTTCACCATGGCAAGATTAGCCATTTGGGTAAGAAGCTGCTCTTGCCTGGACTGTGTGTTGCTGTATAAACTGGACATGAAGGACCCACAAGAAAGTGACTGCCAAACTTACAAAACAAGACAGTACTGAAGGGTTCCTGTTAAAATGGAGAAGTGTGCTAGACACACTGTGGCCTATAGGCTGAAGATGGATGCCCCAACATTACAGAGGAACTTTGGATGACTGTCCAGGTAGCAAGATGTCTCTGTCAATTCTAGAGTTTATATATTATCCTTCTGTGGTCTTTGATAGAGTTGAAGACAGATAGTTATAGTTATAGTTTTCTTCAGTTATTATAAAAGATAAGTTATCCTTCTTTTATTTAGACAGAAAAGAGATGATGGGGAATGTACTGTGTATGTTTATCTTATTGATTGTTAAATAAAATACTGTTTGGCCAATGAGACAGGAAGTTAGACAGGACTAGGAGTCAAAGAGGATTCTGGGAAATGTAGTAGAGAAGTCTGATCCAGGCAGGAAGTGACATAGCAAGGAGACTCATATTTAAGCGAAGGAGAAACAGGAAGGGCCCGCTTTATTCCCCTTCCTCCTCCAGCCGCATAATGTGATCCATGGGCAAGGAGGGATGCCAATAAGGCGTCCAATAAGATAAGTTTTATAAAATATATAGATTTATGATAATTGAGACTGAGCTAACAGATGAGAAGTCCTAGTCATTAGCCAAGCAGCTTTAAACCTAATACAAGTTTCTATGTATTCATTTTGGCCTAACTCTGGCAGGCGCCTGGCATAAAGCTCACACGTGGCGGTGGGGCTCAGGCGGCTTTTGGCAGAAAGATTTATCGTAACATATATGAAAGGTGATTATTCTCTGAATATCTAGTGTCTTCAGGCTTCCTTCTTTCCCCCAAAACACACAATATTTTGGCACCCCCACAGTTCCTCACAGCTCTGTTCATTTTTAAATACTAGTTTTCTGCTACTTGTCTTTCAAAACACTAGTGAATTGTTAACTCAATCCTGTTGTAAAACCTAGTCAAGAAATTCTACTGTTGCTTACTCGGTTTTGGGTATAAAATTCTCACTTATTTCCATTTGTTTTTCTAATTGGGGTTTATGTTTCCATGTACTGGTATCTTGTGTTGCTTGGATTCGTGAGTATAATCCTAGTAGCTGCATAAAAATCTTATCAACCTACAGCAGATCTAAATAAGTGAAATGCTTTTTTCTTTTGAAACTCAGTCTCCAAAGAATGAGTAATTTTGTAGTGTATCCCAGACACCGGACAAATCATGTTGCAGTTCTAGATGTTGTCAGATACCCTCAATGACTGTAAATATTTTTAATATAGAAATTGAACTGGTTTAAACCAATTTGTAAATTTTGGTTCTGAAATAGCAGCTCACTTCTGTTGAAGGGAAGCTTTGTGTCATTCCTGAGCTCAAGGGACCAAGTTTCAGCCACTTACTGAATTAGTGCATTTACACATAATTTTTGGTTCCCACTCTGCTTCTCTACATCCCTGGAGTGCCCACTATTTTTCATGGCTGATTTCCTCCATGTTTGTTCTCTGTTCATCACACCAGAAAGATGTCAGACATTCTGTTGTTTGCACCACTGTGTAGATTGCTGACTTTAGCCTGCCTCAGGATAAAAGCCATAAAGGCAAGAAACATATCTTGTTCTGATCCCTTCTTACACATGTTGAAATTTGCCTCTGGGACCTGTCTACCTTTTCCTTGTTCTCCAATATCTTCAACTCATTATTTTCTTCTGTCTTAACTGGAGCTTATGTTGATATCTATTGGAGGGCTGTTCCAAACAGTACTCACAGAAACAACAGGAAGGCCTGGTATTTATATGCAGTAGTAATATGGGAACTACACAAAAAGAAATCAGTTCAAGAGATTAGCATGTCTCTTATAAATGAATGGGTTAGAAAAAGCCTTCTGCAGAAAGCATTAGGTAAGCTAGAGTTGGAAATCTATCTAGAAGTTGACTAAGCCAAAAATCCAAGTATGAGAAGATTATTTTCTATCATAAAAAATAATGAGGAGGGCCTCTATATGAGTCTTTTTTGGTGTGGGAGGTAACACTAAATCTTTTTAGTAAAGGATTCACTGCTTACTGGAACATTAAATTTTAGATTTTGACTATAAATTCAATTGTCTTGTGTTTAAGAGACTTAAGCCTATAAATTGTAATCCACTCTTTATATAGGCAAAATGCAATAATAATATAGTTTCATAATATATGTGTGTGTGATTTATTCTGAAATAAATTCTTATGTAAATATATTGCATAGTATGATAATTCAGCTGACTTTTTATATCACTATATAAATATATATATAGTGCACTAAATACTAAATACCCTAAATATTTCTAAATACCCTAAAAATTTCTTCTTTACCATCAGCTGGTTTGTATCATAACTCATTAAAGTAAATGAATATCCATATAGAACATGAAAGTAGAAGGGTGGAATCTGTCAGAAGGACGAAAATGTTATAAAGGGAAGTGTAAAGGAGAACAAAAGAAAGTGATGAGAAGAAAGGCAATAACATCCTGTGTTATCTGCTATAGAAGTCTATATTTAAGTGGACAGGCTAAAGCAGAAGAGGGACTCTTTCCAGGGAAGGGAAGGATCAAGAAGATTAGACAGTGGCAAAGAGAGGATATGTATGAAAATATTATGATGAAAAACATTACTTTGTATGTTGCTTAACATAAAGATAGGGTAAGAAGGATTGGAGTATAGGTCAGTGACAGAAATCTTTAGTATACAGGAAAGCCTGTGCTCAATCTCCAAGGCCAGAAAATCAGTATTTTAATTGTTAAATTAATATTACTGAAGTTAGTAGATAGGCTCCAAGTTACTCAGAGTTACTGCAAGAAAGAGGCACTTCTCCCCAAAATTAACACATCCCAGCCCTACTGTGATAGAAAGAGTATAGGTCATAAGCAAAGCCTTGCCTATTAAGTCACTCATGGGTTGGTGTCTTCAACTTTTCTGTTCCCTGACTAACTTAGTACAATACATGCTTTATAGATTGAAATCAATCCCCTTGATACCAATTTGACAAAATGTGGGATATATCAATACCCTCTCATTAAATCTACAAACGTGAAGCATCTAAGAAATTCGTCAATTGGTGTCATTTTCAGGAACTGCCAAAGAATTTTTTTTACACAGATCAATAATCATCAATTATTTGTTCATTTGCAACAGGAAGCCATTCTCTGAATCTAAGGAGACTAAGCAGGGTGATTTACATGTATTTCAAAGAAGACTGACAGGGGAGAAAGACCAACAAAAACCAGGCTTTATTGACCAAAGAAAAATTATGGCAATTAATATCATGCTAAGTAATAAAAAGTGACTCTGCAAATCTAAAAAGGGATAACATATTTACAAATACTCAGAAGGAAAGAAACACCAATGCCTTTTGCCAAGATACATCTTTAGTCACTAACAGAAAAGTACAATACATATGTGAATATTTGCTTTCCATTTTATACTGAGCTCTGCTGATTAATGACATTGAAAAGCATCTAGAAGATAATTGTAAGACATATAATAAAAGTCTGCATGTTTATAGGAATTATAGGCAAGCATTCTAGGAAGACATGTTAAGGAAAAATAAAGTCAATATATTGATAGTAGGGAAAGCCATCCATCACTCAATTTTTTTCTCACGATGAAGCTGACTAGACCAATCCTTGTCCCCTAAAGAGAAAAGATATAACCTGAAATATCAGTGTTTACTTCTTTAATGAGAGGAAATAAAGTAGTCAGCTTACTATGAGTGTCACCTGTGGTCCTAGGGGAGGAAGGTACTATCTCATCAATAATGAAGATGCCAGTAGACCTACCAGGGAATCATGGACTTGAACTGCCCTTCAGAACCAATATTGAAAGCACCACTGTTGAGGCAGCAGTGGGAAGAATGCTGCTATAGTCAATCAGGTTTTGAAGCTTCTACAATCATTTTCCATGGCAGAAAAGGAGGATTGGTGGACTATGAAGTTACACTGAGAAGATGTCTTCTAAGGAAACATGAGGTATACCCTGGTGAGTTCCAGAAATGCTGGACAAAAGTCTCAGCAAGAGAAAATGTTGCTGAAGGTAATGTCAATCAGCTACTATTTGTTAAGCATGACAACACTCTAGATACTTGTCAACTGTCTTACCTATTTTTGTTGGCTTTACAGCAATTCTGTAAGATAGGTTCCACAAGCACCACCACCCTACATATGACTGCACTCAAACTCAGCTGCATTTGTTTAATTATCAAGTGTGTGGCTGGAGGAAAACTTTTAAACAGGCCAATATTCAGAATGTTATGTCTTCAACACACAGGAATATTTTACCAGTCTGTAACTAAGAATTTCATATTATCAACCTATGCAAAATCAGGTAAGTGAACTCAACTCTCCAATACTGTATATAGTTTCTTATTTCTGTGGCCATTCCATCTACTTTATCAAGAAAGAACCATAAACACATTCACATGCTTCTTGCATTTCCTCCTAGTTTATCCCTTGTCTATAACAACAAATACCCTAGGTTTCCCTTCCTACCACACAGTATTCCCTACTGATATTAGATCTTACCCAGTGTGTCAATCTGTTCGGCTGGGACCTGAGAACACTCCTAAAATTACAAAAGTCACAAAATTATGCAAAGAATAAAATTAAGCAAATGTTTCAAGTATATATAAAGCTAAGTTACAAATAGTGTGGCATCACCTTCCTGAAGCATGGCTTATTACTGACAGTTCTAACTGGGGAACTCATGAATTTGAAGTATAAAATAATCAAATTATTCTACTTTATACATGACATTTATTATTAAATGTTTATATAGCAGTTTACAATACATCAAATATTATTGTGCCAATTAACTTGTGAAATACTTGAATGTTTGCAGACCATTAGGCAGGTGTTAGTTCGGGAAACGATATAATGGAATCAAGCCAGAAAGTCTGAGCAGAAAATCTGATTTCACCACTTACTGCTGTCACTTTACCCAAATGACTTGATCTCCTTAAGACTCAGACTCTTTGTCTACAAAATTAATAGCAGTAATATTACATAGAGTTTGACAAAAAGTAGATGAAATAATGCATTGAATAAAAAGTAAGTGTCACAGTACTTGGTTCATAGTGAACACTTTGCCCTTTGACAGATAGAACTCTGAGTGCTTTGCCTAGGTCTTTAGTTAACTTAGCCTTTATAACTTCACAAAGTCAACACAGTTATCCACATTGCACAAGCCAGAAAAGCAAAATGAAAGGACATAGCTTCTTTTCCAGTGTTAGAGCATTTTTATCATATTGATTTCCCCTTTATGGACAAAAACTCAAAACTCATAATAACAATAACCTGCTCTCTGAAAAGTTATGTCTACCTTCTTTACCCAGTTCAAGTGATGAGTAAGAAACTCGTGTCATTATATAGCCTGCATGAAAACCCTGCATTTTCCCCTATAATACATTGAAATTTTCTACCAATAGGTCTTGCATGAAATTGAATTTTTCACTAAAATTAAAGGTTTTCTGAACATAATGAGGCTCATCAATTAACAGAACATTTCAATATAACAAAGTCATCATTATGACTAGATATGTGGAACAACAAAATAACATGAATTTAGATGATAGGCAATGGCCTGGCTTTTGTTTTCATCTTTACTCTTGCATCATAACCCACTTGGTATGAGTGGACATTAGCTAGTCACTGAGTGAATGAAAAGGAACTAACTTGTCCTGTGTCTGTTCATTCACACAAATCACTTTAGAACAGAACAGCATAATTGATCTACAATCTCTACAGGAATCCTCACTAATTCTGCAAATACAGTAAGAACATGTAATGCCTAAGTGATATACCACTAAAGTCAGCATCCCAAGCAACAGGTAATGGTCCGCAGTTTCCTCATTTATTTTGTTTTGCATTTTCTTTATTCAACTCCAACTTTTATTTTAAAATTCAAAATGTTTTCTCCTGTTACCCTGGGACAGACAGGACTTTTCTTGTCTCCCTCTTCTCTTCTGTCCTCTCTCTGTCTGTGACTCTTTACCACTTTTCTCTTTCTTTCCCCTCATTCCCTTTCTAATAAAACTTTTCATTAAAAAAATTTAAAATATTTATGTGCCGCAGTTTTTTACAATGACCCTGTATGGAGATTTAAATGTTCACTTGTGTTTGCGGGACATGCCTATTGTCTGATTGCCAGCACCACTGGCCATCAAAGAACCAATTCAAATCCAAGTCCATCTCCAGGTGGATATGTATATCTCCTTCACCTCCATGTTTTAACAGTAGTCCCATTGGTTCATAGCAGGAAAGGATACACATCTCAGTATATTAGCAAATTATTTTTTTACCAGCTCATCTATCTCCATGTCAAACCTAAAGAAATCAAGTATTAATCTAAGCTTAGAATTTATTAAACACTCTACCACTTTTATGTTGCCTAGAGGAAGGTCTTGATATGAGGAAAGGGGAGCTCTTTTGGAAGAGAGACTTAAACTGTGTGGCAGGATCAAAACAGAGATGATCCCTTGAGGTTATGGTGAAATGGTGTAATATTGTGCGATTTTTGCACACTGTGTGAGGATGTGTTGCTGTGATTGGTGTAATAAAAAAGATTAATAGCCAATAGTGAGGCAGGAGGCATAGGTGGGATTTGTGGAAAGAGAAAGGAAGAGGAGGAAGACTATAAGCACATGGGAGATGCAAGGAGACAGAGAAGAAACAAGAGGTGCAAGATGGAAGAGAGGTAACACCACATGATAAAATGTAGATTAATATAAACAGATTAATTCAAGTTAGGAACAAGACCAAGCTTTCATAACTAATAAGAAGTCTCTCTGTCATTATTTGAGAGCTGGCTGGAGAGACAGAAAAAGACTCAATACAGTCCAGATCTATTTATATCCTTTGGTTTTTACACCCATATACTCTAGCCATTGAGAACACAGTACTAATGACAGGAAATTGTTTCAGTTCATGTAGTGCCTTTTGGAGACCAGTACTCTCAAACAACAGAATGTTACCGTTGACTTTAAAAATAGCCTAATCTTAAACAAGCAATTGCTACTATCGTGCTGTCATGGAATTCTGGTGATGAAGTAAACATCAATGTATGTATTTTTTTTTCTTCTAAGCCATCTGGATTCCTTGATCTAAGAAAAAAAAATGGATAAGACTTTCTGTATCTTTTCCGAAGACAGGGCTATCAGAGACACTATGGAGGGAAAGGCAAACTCAAAGGTAGAAGCACAAAGCTAGAAAGAAAAAAGACCCACCATATCTAAGAAACATAAAAAGACGGAAAACAAATCCATTATCCTCTTTTCATGGAAAATTAAATACTCTGTGCTTCAGGACCAGGCTCTTAGCTCTAATGTTGCAGATATAGGGTTTCCAAAGGTCTTCACAAATAGGCAAGTCCCAACAATGAATACAGTAGGTTTGTATTATTGACCAAGTACTGTCAGGTTGTTCTACATCTGTTAGTGAGATACCCAAAATTGCTTGGTTGCCTTAGCAGCAACTGAACAAAACAAAGTAAAGTAAAATTGATTTGCAGTACTCTGTTACATAGCCCTCCTTTTCTAAAAACCTTGTCTTTCAAAATTATAGTTTTCTATTACACAGTTCTAAAACTCACAAACAGAGTCATCTGGCAGTACATAGTTATGTATTATGTTTTCCTTAATAATGCAAACCTAAAGGTTTCACAGATATATGATCATTTAATCTTACCATCAACCAATAAAAGTTAACACGTCTATGAGCCAACTCAGGCACAGATTGTAAAATAAATCATTAGCACAGACCAGTAAGTTTAAAGCCAGTGCTTCATACTACTTACAAGAGAAACTTTTGTGCAATTAATTAATGTAGAAGAAGATACCTAAGTATGCAGGCAACTGGACCAAGATGAGCTTGGAAGAGACAGTGGTCCTGGAAGAGACAAAGCATAGGAAAGATTAAATACTCTGCCTTAAAGACATGACTAGACACATGATCCATTGTACTAAATCCCTTGGATTTCTGCATTGGAAGCCTTCAAAGCACCAGGTAAATATACATCTCAAATAAAATGAAAGAATCAAAACCTACAGCTTATAGTGCCTGGGATAAAATTTTTAAAGGTATTGTGCTATGGATCCCTTTGTCATTCTGGTGGCAGAACAATATATTAGAATATATAAATGTAACTGATTATAATGCAGAACACATAACAAAAACATTTAAAGGGGATTGTTAATCTGGTGCATGTCTTTTCTATATTCATTAAATCACTTCTTGCTGAAATAAATAATGTGATTTCAAAAATTGAGCTGCATGCAGCAATGACTAATATACTAATGTTTTAAGCTTTATTAAAGTCTAATTGATATACCCGAATTGCATACTTTTAATTTATATCATAATCTACATGTATATAATTACATATATATGACATTATCATCAAACAGTGGTAGCTCCAGATTCATTACCTCAAGTTTTCCAGTTTTGTCTGGTATGGGAAAAATGAGAGATGGTAAGAATGCCACATGAAATCCATCTGCAAAAATTTTAAGCCACACAATCTTGCATTGATAACTGTAAGTGCTGTGTGGCTATTTTATATCTCAGATCTAGAATTTACTTGTTTTGCATAACAAGAGGAATAATTTCCCACTCCACTTCCCACTTCCCCCTTCCCCTAGCTGCTGGCATCCTTTAGTCCATCCCATTCTGTGATTTTATGAGTTTGACTATTTTAGAAACCTCATATAAAGGAATCATCTAGTATTTATCATTCTGTGACTGGTTTATTTCAGATAATATAATGTGCTCTGGGTTAATCCATGTGATGGGCAAATAGCTGTACATCTTTCCTTTCAAAGACTGAATAATATGTGGTTGCATTTATCTTATACATTCTTTATCCAATATATAATTTTACCACTCCAAACTATGACTCTTTGAATTATTTGACATACTCTGAAGATTCATGAAGTCCCTAGGAATAAAAAAAAAAGATACAAATATTCAATGAAAAACAATTCAAATTCATCACAACATATAATGGTTAATTTAGTTGTTCCTTTTGCATCAGGCAAGAAGCAATTAGAAGAGGAAGAGCTTATATTGCCCCACAGTGTAAGGAAATTATTTCATTGTTGAATGGAAGGAGCCATGGAAGCAGGTGGGAAAGGTATAATGGGTAGAACAGTAGGCAGCTGAACTCATATTTTCAGACTGAAAGCAGATAATGGACCAAAGAGCACCCCAAACACTGCCACAACTGGGTACCAAGTATTTAAATACATGAGTCCTTGAGGAATATTTCACACTCAAACCACATTTTGATCCAGTCCTCAAAAGGCTCCTGGCCATTTTTCAATGAAAACTGAACTCAGTTCAACTTCATATACCTTTACAGTTTTTTCTTTCTTTTTTCTTATTTAAATTAGAAACAAGCTTGCTTCACGTGTCAATCCCAGCTCCCTCTCCCTCCCCTCCTCCCCCGCCCCAATTCTCCATTCCATCCCCCCTCTGTTCACCCTCCCTGGGGATCTCCAAAGTCTATCATATCATCTGAGGCAGGGCCTAGGCTCTCCCCCATGTGTCCAGGCTGAGAGAGCATCCCTCCATGTGGAATGGGCTCCCCAAGTCTATTTGTATGCCAGATATAAATACTGATCTACTACCCAAGGCCCCGTAGATTGCTAAGGCCTCCTCCCTGACACCCACATTCATGGGGTCTGGATCAGTCCCATGATGGCCTCTCAGCCATCAGTCTGGGGTCCATGAGCTACCCCTTGTTCAGATCAGCTGTTTCTGTGGGTTTCAGTGTCAACACTGTGTAAAAGCCAAAGTCCAGAGTTTTTTCTAAAGTTAAGGTTAAACTCTTGACTGTGACTCTCTGAAAGTTTTTAAGTCCTATAATTGCAATATAGAAGTATAGAACTGAAAAGATGCTTCAAGTCCAAAATAAATCAATAAGGACATATGAAGGAAAGATCACATTTAGCAAGACGTTATTGAAGGGATGGGATTAGGAAATGACAAACCCTACAGTCAAAGTCTAGCATCTGGGGATTTTGATAGAAATATATGGGCTCTAAAGAGATTGGATAGCCCTACTCTACAGCTTTGAAGTCTGAAGCACATAAAGCCTGTCTCTTAGACAGACTCAACACCATGTGTTTAGTTTTCTTCAGCACATGAACCATGGCCCTGAAATCTCTAACACCCTATGGTCTACATCACAACTCAGACTTCATCTACACAGCTCCATGGCATGATCTCTAAAGACTCCCTTTCAAGAACACTAGCTCTGCCATACATCTCCTAGTCTCAGTAGTTCTCTTGAACTGTATTGCAACACTCCATAGACTCCTACATATTTCATATGTGCAACATCAGTACCACCTGGTCAGTGATGTGAGGTTTTCTGTCAGCTCAGATGGAGCCTGACTGCCTTAATCCACACTCGAAGCAGCTTCTGTATACCTCCATAGATAAGTTTTCAGGATTGCTTTCTTCAGTGTTAGGTTTGACCAGGGGAGCCTACTATTCTAGGGACGAATGAGAGCAATAGACTGTAGCCATTCCACAGCCTGAATTCTGAGCTGTCATGGAAGTGCCTCCACAAAACAAATGTGTCTATTGATGTTGAAGTCAGACTTACTCAAGTTCTCAAGAATGCAGGCAGATTATTTGCCAGAATATCTCTAGCACAGGTCACAACAGAGCCCTTCTTCCTCTTCTGACACCTCGTGGGAGAGAACTCCACTGTCTCTTTCTCTCAGCATTCTTATCATCTAAATTCCCACCAGGATTTCCATTTGAGCTCTTCTCAAGACAACGTAAGTCATCTCTAGCCCATATCTTCAAGATCATCCACATAACTCTCAAAAATCAGTTCCAATGACCTACACCACATGATCAGGTCTATCACAACAGCTCTGTTTCTTAGTCCTGATTTTCTGTATCATTTGATTTTCTTATCAGTGCAACAAAATAACTAACAATGAGAAATTTAATTGAGGAAGAAGTTATTCTGAAGAAATTATTTTAAAGGATAATGACAATCATGGAATTAAAGACATGGCAACAAGCAGGGAAAGCATGATAGTAGGGGACAAAGGCAAACTGATAACAAACTGTCATCTGTAATTAAGTAAAAAAGAGTGAACAGGAAGTTGGAATGGGCTAAAACACCTAAAGGCCAGCCACAGTGACCCACTTCCTCCAAAATGTTCCCAAACACTGGTATTAACCACAGTCTTCATGCTCAAACACATAAACATCTATATTGAACCATAATACTAAGTGTCCGTGTTGATACATTAATCAACTGAATAAAATGTGACATACAGTGATGTTTTGTACTCTTTCAATTCCAGTTATATGTGCTTATACATCTTGAGACACACAGGTTATCTCTAGGTTGAATGGATTATATCAGTTATAGTCAGCATTATTATGACAACTGTTTTATAGGATTTCAACATTTAGCATTTTTTAAAATTATTTTTAATTTATCAACTCATGGTCAAGGCATTTTTATCTCAATGTTCACAGTGACAGATTCTTCTTTATTTAAATTTCTTTATTTTTTATTTTTTCTTAAATTGTTTTTCAGAGGTTTAACTCCCTACTCTCCTCCTGTTCCTCCCCTGCCCTACACTCTACCACCCCTGTCCAATCCTCCTAATTTTTATGACAAATTATGCCATTAAAGAGTATCAGTTTCGTACTATATGCACTACAAGTAATGATATTATCCAAATACTTCCAGAAAACTAATAAGGAATTTTCTCAAATAAACTTGTATTTTCTCTTTCTCTTTTAATTTTCTATGCAATATATAAGAGAAGTTAAAAAATAAAAACACTAAATTCATTTCTTCCAAGAACAAAGAAAACAGAAGAAAGAGCAAGTCACATATAATAAAAGATTATTGAAGTAATAAATTATACATGTATTTTTGAAATTTTTAAACAAATGTATCCATATACAACAATGAAAGCAGAAAATGTGTAATGATGAATATTAAATGATTTTGCATCAACTGCTATTTGTGCCTCTCTGTTCTTGAGAAAGTAGCAAATAATTGAGAGATTGACATAGAATATAGAGTGGGAATCAGCAATCTGGGTCCTAAATGCAAAGCATTTCAACTAAATACACAGAGAATCTCTAGAAAAAAACCACAAAGCTCTGATTTTGTCGTTTCTATTTGAAATCTTGATATTTCTAGACATTAATAATAGTTATAATAGATAAAAAACAGAACATTGTAATGACTAGCACAAAAAACGTTAATGAATCAAAAAGAAGTGAGCAAAGTCTAAAAGGCTTTTATAGAATTATGTTTTTAATGTTTGCACAGAGGACTGATAAAAGCCATAGATTGCCATAGAACAGCTATCTATGGTCACTCTGAAAAGAAGAAGTTGCAGGAAAGTTTCTGGGACATAAACCATTCTCACACCCACAATGCAAGACTCCTGATAGGAATCTGTGTTAAGAATATTCACTTATTAAAAAAATAAAAGGAACACAGGCTGTTCCAAGACCATGAATCTATACTACTAAATAACCAAAACTGCCAAAATGTAGTAACTTGATCTGTTGTGGGTCCCCTGGAAGTGGGACCAGGACCTATCCCAGGGGTATGAACTGGCATTTTCAAGCCCATACCCTGTGGTGGGATATATTGCTCAGCCTTGATACAGGGCAGAGGGGTTTGGTCCTGCCTGGTTTGGAATGCCAGACTTTGTTGACTCCTCAAGGAAGGCCTTCCCCCCTCTGAGGAGTGGATGGGAATGGCACAGGTGGGAGGCAGTGGGTGGGAGAAGGGGAGAGAGGGGGAACTGGAGTAAAATAAAAAATAAAATTTTAAGAAATAAAAATATTGGTACTAATAATCTCCAAAAAATATAGACCAAATACTACTGACATATGAAGTATCTCTGTAAGAGAATTATACACAATGTGGACAAAGTTGAGTTATTTGTGAGTTCAAAGGAGGGAAACCTAAGCTAAGGTAGCACATAGATAGAGATAAGAAAGGATGCATGAGACTGGTCACTATGGGGACAGGAGAGAACACAGGGTTATTCAGATAGGAAGAATCTGTTTGTGAGGAAGTATGAAATTGTAAAAATCACACAAAACAGGCAGAAGTCAATGGTCAAGAGTGACAGAAAAGTAGAGAGCATGGAGAACAAAGCTGGCGGGAGATGATGGAAAATTGTACAGGAGCAACATGAAGAATTACCTTGGAGAGCACAATTGTGAGTTGAAATTTGTTCTCCCAAAAGATATGTTGTTTTCATCTCTAAAACATGCGAAGCTGACTCTGTTTGGAAACAAGCTCTTGCAGTTATACAGCACTTAAACTGAGGTCATCTTGAGTTTGATCATCCCTCATTCACTGTAACTGGATTTCTTATGCAAAAACAGTACCATGTGAAATCAAAAAACTGCACAGCGGAGAGAGGCTCCTCTGATATAGGAGGCACGGTTGCTGCAGTTACACTGTTATAAGCTAATGACACCAAAGACCATGGGCAGCAATGAGAACTAGAGCACAAGTGAGGAAAGACACTCCCCAAGAGGTTTCAGAAAGGGCATGTCTGTGCTCAGACCTTAGCTTAGACTCGGAGAATACAGATCTTGGAGATAATACATTTCTATTGCTTTTGACCATCCATATTTGGAGCATGTTGTCATGGCAGCCCTAGAAAACTCATTCCATAGGAGTCTTGACTGAGACCAGAAAAGCACCATGATGAGATTTGATTAGGGGAGTGGTATTATCAGATTTTAAGTTTAAAAGAATGACTTGGACTACACTGGGAAATATAAGCTGGCAGGGGAGCAAGGTCAATTGAAGAGAAATTGGAAGCAAAGCGGTAAAATTGGAAGTTATGTAGCTGAGAATCAGACTTAATTATATCCTGTTAAAGTTATTCTACCAAAGCTACAATGGCTTCCAGAGCTGGGCAGCAACAATGCCCCTTGAATGAAGATACTGCAAACTGGAAGCAAAATTCTAGGAAAATTCAGTCTGTCTGTAACTGTACTAACACAAAGCTTGACCCTGGGCATGCTATTTCATCATTCTATTCGCTTGCAGGGGAAGTAAAACATCTCTGATAGTGCAACTCAGCAATAAAATAAAAAAAAGTTGTGAAGAGACCTTCCAATTTCTGCTTTGGCATGACCCATATTCGTAATGCAAGAGTTTTCCAAACAAAAGAAACTGAAATGGTGTTATGGAACCATAGCTGCCAAAAATGGAATTATCAAATGAGTTACTTTTTAACTAGAAATCTGGGATTCATACTGAACATCTCCATATCTAATTAATCTTCAAATGGCACTGTCTTTAAGTTTAATACTGCTCAACAGATATTATTTTTTATCTCGTGTTTCCACCTATTTCAACCAATGGTTCTAAATGCATAGCTTGTGAAACTGGTCCTCCTCTAATTCTGCATGTGAGGCATCTAAAATCCCTTTCCTTACATCTGTTCTATTTAACCCACATGGGATTTTACAGTCTACAACCAAAAGATCTTGACTAACACACCATAAAGAAAACTTCAAAGGCCAAGACTGCAACAAATGGATAATTAGGCAATTAGCTGTTATGACGACCAATATCCCTAAACAAGGAGATCAACAAAAGCAATTAATATTAACACAACAAAAACATTATGTAGTGTATTTTCTAATAAAAATTGGCCTCTGTTTATGAAATACTCACCAATTAAATGTAAGAAACATGCAGTATTTACTATGCTATGTAGTATTTCTATACCAAGCTATGAAATTTACCAGTTTATGACCTAAACATAAATAATAATTACTTGAATGTTTAGCATCAGCATTGTTTCTGCAGAGGAACTTCTTACTATTATAAAATAATTTTATAGTCAGGTAGTATGGAGTAAAGGGGTGACCATGTAGATGCTGATTAACAAAAAAAGACAACTGATATGTTGATAGTCATTCAAAATGAACACTAATAATTGTATATTAAGTAGAAAAAAAAGATGAGAGAAATAAAAATTTGAGAGAAAAGACTAAATGAGAGAACAATAAAGGAAAAATGCAAATGAGAACCTAGAGGCTACACTGACAGGTATTGTGATATATTTTTAAAGATCATACCTAATATTCCATTGTTAATTTATTTAAATGACACATTAGAACCTTGCCCACAAACACAATTCTAAATTTACTGCACATATAAAACCCTCAGATGAGTTCTGATTTTTCTGATAATCAAGAACCTGTCAGTGTGGCCCCTCTGGTGCAAAGTGATACAGACCTGAGACAATATCAGTGTGTGTGTGTGTGTGTGTGTGTGTGTGTGTGTGTGTGTGTGTGTGTGTGTGTGTGTGTGTGTGTGTGTGTGTGTGGTGTGTGTGTGTGTGTGTGTGTGTGTGTGTGTGTGTGTGTGTGTGTGTGTGTGTGTGTGTGTGTGTGTGCGCGCGCAGATCAAGATTCAGGCGACTCACTACAGGTTAAGTGAACTTTATTTGGGAGAATGCACTTACACATGTAACAGATGACTGCTGCAGGTTACCTTCTCCAAGGATCCACCCACGCTGTTCTCTGGGACCCAATGGCAACACAGAGAGCTAGCTGGGCTCAGGACTCCAGACCTAGCCCTCCCCTCCCTCAAGACACGCCTGAGACCACGCCCAAACAGGCGTGGTCAGCGTTACAGGTGGAGAGTGGAGGAGGGGGGATATCTCACTTCAATTCCCCTTTTAGTAAAAACAAAGGGGATTTAGGCTTGATACAAAACTATATACAAAGATATCAAATATCAAGTGTGCTCTAGGAAAAGGAAATGTAAGAACATACACACGGAAGACCTATTGCCAGTGAAGCAACAAGAGCAAGTGGCAGGAACCACAGTTAATGTTAAAACACTCCAATTTCAAAGCTGCCTGGAGGAGGAAAAGGTACAAACTTATCACTGAAGTCAAGGCGGGAAACAGGACAGAAACCCGAAGGCAGAAACCGTGGAGGAGCACTGCTCTCTCACTGGCCCGTGCTCAGCTTACAGACCTGGCCCAACTGCCTAGGAATGCTGCCTCCCACAGTGGGCTGCACTTTCTCACATTAATCATTAATCAAGAAATTGTTTCAGAGGCAGGTGGATCTCTGTGAGTTTGAGGCTAGCATGGTCTGCAGAGCAAGCTCCAGGACAGCTTTTGAACTTACACAGAGAAATCCCGTCTTGAAAAACCAAAACGACAACAACAAAAATTCTTTCACAGATGTAGCCACAGTCCAAAATAATAAAGGCAGTTCTTAAAGAAATTCTAAAGTGATTCGATTTGACAAGAAAAACTAAAAAGGACAGTATTCAATGACCACCATGAGTAACTATTTCTCAAAAATGTGCCAAAGACAGGGGTCATGGCCTGGCACTTGACCCCTACCTAAATCCGTTATCACTCTCCAGAGCTGATTTCTGGGTAGAATGAATCATTTCTATCCTGAGGGCTTCTACATATCACCATATAACAAATACATCCTTTTCTCTATTCTCTGAGTGGATAAATATCTTACATGTTTACTGAGCTGCTCCAGAAAACCTATTGAATAACCCTCCCATAATGTCTTTGTACAGAACAATTGTACATTTTCCTTCATAGCATTTACCTTGAAAGGGCGTTTTTCCAGTTTAAATAGATAGCTCTAGAAAATTCTAGTACACAAAAGGCAGTTAACATTGTGTGGCTATTGTTAACATCACCATAATCAAATTTGATCCCACCTTTGCTAGTGAGTCCACTCCTCAGAAGAGTCAAACCAGCTGGCATGCACATGTAATCCAACATGCAAACACCATTCATTCTCCACCTCTAGCAAGTTCTGAGGCTGAGCAACTGGGATTTGAGATATACAGTGTTGAAAGGACCTGGGCATTAAGGTCTATTTTTATTCAGACAAAATATCAAAGATATCCAAGATTGGCCAGTGTAATTCACCATGGTGTTTCTCTAAGATTCTTTGATAATGGCAATTTGGAAACATATGCCCTGTCTTTTATAAATGGAGCCCAAGACACCATAGGAAAATGAAAAGAATCTAACATTGAAGAGTATAGACTGAATCTGGAAGAGTAGGAAGGAAAGAGTTGCATTTTACTGTGATGGAGTCATCACTTAACCAAAGCAGAAGGCAAAGAATAAGCTTTTAGATTTGCTAAAGTCTTACACAGGACATTCATGTTAATATTTGCCTTTGAGAGAGAACATCAACACTACTATTTCCCAAATGCCAATTATGTAATATACACAAAACACATTCTCAAATTTGACAAATTCTAATATTTCACAAAATACAAAAAATAAATAAATAGACCCATTTTTCTATGAATGATTTCGTGACTACAATGTGGTAAAAAGTTAATTCTATGAGAATTTGGTTCCCAGTTAATATAAAAACACAAAACTTGCTAAGATCTGTTTGCTATATTTCACACGTGTCTCTAAAAGTTTCTCTTCCCTCATGCACAGAATAGTGAAACTTGGTTCTTTGTAGGCCTCCATCATGTGGGAAAGCTCAAGGAGGAAAAATGTTGTTTTTTTTCCTGACTATTCACTGTTCTAATCAGTCTCTTAAAAGAAACCTCCCTCATCAGCCTGTCAACGGACAGATTCTAAGCATAAGGTGCAGAGAGGGGGGTGTGGAAGAAAAACATATTCCAGATTACCCACTGAGAGACTCAGACAGACATCACACATGTTGACCATACCCTGAGAAGAAGATAAAAGAACGGGTACTTCTTTGAAGATTATAAATCTTAATCATTACTATACCATCAGAGGTAAGGTAATGTTTTTAATGTGTAGCAGCATCAATCATTGCAAAAGGAACACTCAAAATTCCCCTTCTTCAAAACCCTCAGGAAAATGATTTAGTTACTTAGAAAAGATGCTCCCCAAAAATCTCCCACAAATGGTCAATCACCATTTCTCCCACAGGCCCTTAAATATTCGGGGATCAACACTTGACTTTATACTTTCTTGGATCTAGAAAGATCTGCTCTTTCTAGAGTATTGAGTATTTAAACTGCTATTTATCCAAGAGATGAGTAATAACCCTGGCTTATTATTGTTGGACCTTCCTAGACAACAATACATTCATATCTCTCTCTGTGTCTGTGTCTCTGTCTCTGTCTCTGTCTCCCTCTTCCTCTCCCTCTCCCTCTCTCTCACCCAAGTGCGCATGCACACACACACACACACACACACACACACACACACACACACACACACACTTTCATGCTCACAGTTTCTCATGTCATGCACACCATCTCTTACACACTGACATTCTCATGGGCATGCCCACATGTTTTCACATGCATACTATTACTGGCACACAAATTCTCACACTCATGCACAATCACTCACTCTTATGCACACTCCATTCTCTTTTACATCTTATTTGCCCACTCCCTCTTTAAAACGCACATTATTTCACATTCCCACACATTCAAACACTGCCACACACTCATACACACTACCTGCATTTGCTCTATTTCTAAACTGGTATTTTCTACCCATTACACAGGAAATTCATCAATCACTAAATTATACACTTGTTATAATGTATCCTAGATATATTACTACACTCTTCTAAGAGCAGTCCCAGATAAGAGTTTCCATATAAGGAATATTATATTTTTTAGCTAAGTCTGCTAAGAATGTTAAAAAAAATCTGCTACCCCTTCTACACAGACAGAAAGAAGGAGACCAAGAAAAAGGTGTGATATTTTCTCAATTGTTTAGTTCAAGCACATTTTTCTGGAATATTCAATTTTAGCATTCTTCAGGGAAAATTATTTATTTTCAGAGAGAGAAAAAACCACCATAAAAGATGAGAACTGTGGGAACAATTCATCATTGTTCGTTATTATATTCAATTTAGACTCCACAGATTGGGCTCACAGATGAAAAAAAAGGAAACAACTCTCTCTATGCCACCTGCAGCTTCTTTATTCTGGCAAAGACAAGACTTCAGCTATGGGGTAGAGGGGTAGGTGGAGGGAACTGCCTAGTCTTCCTTCTCTTCATCTTTCCTTCCTTTCAGTCTGATGATGCTAATGATCCAAAATTCTTCTCTAAATCTGAGAAAAATATTTTGCCAACAGAAGCACATGGGAACCAAACCCAGCCGCCTCCCCAAGAGAGGCCAGAAAAGTACTTACACACTCTATTGATGCTGGGCTTGGCTTCTCCTCCAGCCAAAGAGCACAGCAAAATAAATGTTAACCTGGAAGTAATTTCATGGAAATAAACTAGTAGAAAACTATTATCTTCTCATGAGCAGTTTCGACATAAGTTTGGCGGGGACCTGAGGGTAGACATTATGTAAGGAGAGTGTGATGCCCAGAAAGTAGCAGGCTCTGATAGGAAGACTATGAATGCAATCACAGTGATTCCAAAGGGTGACTTTAATCTCCAGACCAAGGGCAAATATGAGTTAAGTCACACTTTCTGGAATGGTTGTATAGTTCTTTTTGAAAATTAGCATAAAAAGCAAAGGTTCTGGGTGTTTAATTCCAGTGCTAAGTACACAAACAGCATATCAGCTTGCAAATAAGACAAGTGGGAAAACTGCAAATCAAAAGTCTGCCCCCAGTGTCTTCAAGACTCTATTTAGTCCTCCAACCCTTTTACCCTATTACTTTAATTCCATTGCCCCACACACAATTCCACTCAACCTAAGAAAGAAATAGTTGAGATTTATCTATTATAATTAAACATGTAGTTAAGAATATATTTTCCTGTCCTTAACATTTGTGATTTTAAACTTCATTTCAAATTACAAGCTAAAATGTCTGTTCACTCCTTGATCAGTCACCCTGCAATCACTGACTACTGCAGTGCTGTAATAGAGGACTTGCTGCAATGTTGTTATACAGGACTTGCTGCAATGCAGTTATGTATTTAGATAGGACTTGCTGCAGTGCTGTTATATAGGACTTGCTGCAATGCTGTTATATAGGACCAGCTGCAATGGTGTTATACAGGACTTGCTGCAATGCTGTTATATAAGACCTGCTGAAATGTTGTCCGTCATATAGGCATTGGCTGCATTGGGCAATTTTACAAGGACAGGATGAACAAATTTTTTTTAATTTACTTCTATCACTTTTAGTCAGGCGAAATATTTACTTACTACTGTGATAAATTGGATGGGTAAATATACACCTATAATATTATTATCTTAATTTAATTATGTGTGTACCGTTAATTTACATAGTGTACAGAAGATAGAAAAATTGTTTCTATTCCATTTCCTTTGAAATAGTTCACACTCATCACAAACTCTTCCAGCAATGAGTCAGAGCAAACTTCACCTTCTCTGCCTGTGAATCATTTTGGTCAAGGCATTTAAAATGTTTGTGATCCCCAGATAGGATATTATGCCAAGTCAAGAACAGCTATTCATATAATTAATACATGTGTTTTCTTATTCCTCTCAGGGCTTGCATGTTCCCAGTGTGAATAAACAAGCAAAACACTAACACTTTCTTAGCTTACTGTATAAAAGTGTTCTTATTTCTTGTGTACTATTTATCATGGCATTCTGCTCTAGAAATTATAAGGACAAGATGAGGAATGATTATTGTTTGTGACATCAGCCCCTCCTCTCCATTTCTACCAGCTCTACCAAGTTACTTCCATGAGAACCCAAAAGTATCCTTGATTGATACCACTTCAGGCTATGGTGTTTCCCAAGGATATTGACTTCTTGCTTTACCATACACATAAAAAAGCATCATAATCTGTAAGTTTTGAAAGGGCTTCAAAATAAGGCAATTGTCCCTTTGTTTGAGAGAATTATATGACATTGACAGTTCCAAGTCCCAAAGATAAATACCAGCATCTTCATCTACTTCACACTAATCATAAATTATTTGAAGTATCAGTTTCACAGAAGAGGCAATTTTGCATCCTGACTTTTCTAAAGCCTATCACAGCATCTCTCCACATTATTAAATATTCATCTTAGATATTATTTTAATGACTGTAATATCCCATAATTTTCTCAACATCCCCTCTTGATAAGTGTTCAGGCTTCTTTCAAATGCTTTCTTCTTTTGAACAGTGCCTTAAAGACCACTGAAGTGTGTGTATATGGTTATTGCTGGTTATTTCATTACAATAAACTTCTAGAAGAAGAATTACTAGATAGAGCTGTATAATTCTGAAGCTTTAGTTTATGGATTAGTTCACATCTCTGAGGACAGCCTTACTAACTTATCAACTTCAAGAGAGAGGGCATTTGCCACATCTTTACTAATGTGGAATGTGTTAAACCTTATTGATTGAAAAATTAATATTGCTTCATTTCTGTCATAAAACTAAACACACACACATATACACACAAACACACACACACACACACACAGATATACATACACACATATATATAAATATATATAGCCACTCTACATTTCTTATTGCCTCAATCTTCTTTCCTATTTGTTATCATACATCTATTCTTCTTTACTAACTTATATGGGCTTTATGTTTCTATTATAGTTTATCATTTTCTGAAATCACTTTTCTGTGACTTATCAGTCTCACAATCAGAATCTTTTTAAAAAATAACACACAGTTTGTTTTCTTTGCCTGTTTTCATGTCCTTGGATTTAAGGTGCCAATCTATAGGCACCATCAGTTAAATGTTCACCTATATTTAATGGCTTCATTATTTTACAGAGAGTTAACCTCTTCAGATAGTTTAAAGTGGGTTCTATAATCTCTATGTCCAGGGTAGACTCAACTCTGTTTCAGGTGACAGTTTGGTGGCAGCCTTGTAGAGCCCTGCTGAGCAGCACACAAAATCATAGCCTAGAGCAGTTGTTCTCAGCCTTCCTAATGCTGCAACTTTTTAATGTAGTTCCTTATATTATGGTGACCCCCAAACATAAAATTATTTTCGTTGCTACTTCGTAATTGTAATTTTGAAACCGTTGTGAATCATAATGTGAATACCTTTGTTTTCTGATGGTCTTAGGTGACCCCTATGAAAGGGTCCTTTGACCTCCCTTGAAGAGATCATGGCCCACAGGTTGAGAAACGCTGACCCAGAGACAACATGAGATGGATGAAATTGTTGTTTAAGTCTCTGAGCTTATGGTAATTTGTATTCAGCATAGAAAGCTAATATGGAGTTTCTATTTGTGACAGGCACACCCCAGTGTTAAAACTCAAGTACAGGATTATGGTTAGAACTCAGCATTCATAAGAGACTGAGATAATATGGGGGAGAGTTATGGAAAAAATTGATGAAGACTTGAACAATGAAAGTTGGGTCCTGGAGGATGTGGTCAGTGAGGGCTCAGGGAGTGGAAAATATGACATCAGAATCTAGAGGAAGATGGATCCTTTTTGTATAGTGTAGACAGCTAAGCAAATTTATTCCCTGAAGTTTTGTGGAAAACAGAATTTATATGATAAACTTGGATATTAAGCTGAGGAGACTTCTAAACAAAGTGGTGAAAGTACAACTTAGTTTCCTCCTGCTGGTTATAAGAAAATAGAGATAAAATGATGAAAGAAAAAAGGAAGAGGACCTGTTGATCTAGAAAATTCCTGTCTCACCAGATGGCAAAAGACAATAAAACTAAGCAAGAAAGTGTAGAGGAAACCCCAAGGAAGTGACTTGTAATATTTTACAAGAAGTATAGGAAGTTCAAAGGTCAATATATTGTGTTACATGAAGAATCCTTTCTAAAGAATGTCATCTCAGAAACCCTCTCTGTCACCCCAGTGCCTCAGACTTCTCAATAGGAGCTCAGAGTAGAGAACATAAGATACTGAAGTATGTGCACATTGTTTTGTCTAATGGAGTGAACATAATTAAAATCCACAGGAGAAGCATGGGGTCTTTCAAAAATGATTTTATCAAAAAAAAATGCCATCTCCACAGAAAGAAGCCATACAAAACCAAACATTTTTAAAATTCCTGAAATTCTCCTTGCAGGAAATATGTTGCTATGACAATTCCTTCAGGCACACAATACTCTTTGTGGACAACAGCTCAGGTGGAATTGGGAACCCAAAGAATAGAACAGAGACCATGGCAGATTACCCTCAGCCTTGATAAGTACACCATGAATTGCCAGCATTGTGCCATCTGGATTTCACAACTTCCATGAATAAATAATTCATACACACTTTCACTTTTCCTCCATCTTGAGCCAAATTTATTGATGTGTGTCACGGTATGTGTGCCTCATTCACATGTATTAAGTAAACTGTCTGTAGTGTTACAGATCTGTAGCCTAAAAGAAATTCTGTCTTAGTAGCTATAATTAATATATTATACATAGCATTCTTAACCATATGAGCTTGAATTATATGATGACTTTTGTTTTTATTCTAAATTTACAGTAAAACAACATTCTTGGCAATGTTAGGAAAAGATAAAGGTATTTTGCAAGTGGAAAGAACATGAGTTACTTAAGGCTAAGTGCAGTGTAGGATAGAATTCCAGGAAGAGGCAGCTTTTCCCTCATAATCTCTACTCTTCAGGATCTGTGCCCTAGTATAATCCCTTGCCTTTGATACTTGGTAGGAACTGAAACTTGTTTCTTACCAATAAACTATGACTAAAGTGAATGTCATGTTGATGATTTTTACATTATATGACCATTAGAACCTTTAGTGTCTCCACTTAAATGCCAACATGAATTCTACCGCTATATACAAATATATCAAATAATTCTGAAGAATCTTCAAAGTCAAATTTCCCTCATTCACATCTCAGATGAGAATTCAGCTTTGGCAGGCATTAGGATTGCAAATGTACTCAAATTCCTGATGCACAAAAAAACTATGATACAATTAAACATATAGTTTTCATATATTAGACTTATGCTAATTTACTGTATAGGAAAGAAAATACTATCGATAATATATTGTGACATAGATATCAAATGAGAACCCAAAATAAAATTCAGAGGGCCATCATGATTTCTGTAAGACACTTCAGACATCATTGGAGAAAAAAGGCAATATTTAAGGTTAAACAAGATGAATTCTGAGTTCCCCAAGTTATTGTGAGTAGTTGCTTGACTCTTCTCTTGGGTTGTCCCTGATGGCTGTAATCTTAGAAAAGTCATGCATGCAAAAATGATTTTTGAGATCCAATACTTTCAATTAGAGAGCAATTGCAAATTACCTTTGAGGTGTGAATGAGACATTTTTACATACTTCTAACACATACGCAGCAGGGTAACACATGAATATACAAGTCAATAAATAACTAGTACACTGACAATGGTAGTTTCAAACTCTCCAGTAATTGATAATCTGTAAAAAAAAAAAAAAAAAAAAAAAAAAAAGCAGTTTGAGCATCTACCCAACAACAATTTATTTCATGGGTAGCAATACATGTTGAATTTAATTGGAAAGTGTGTAATCAGCTAAACCTCTGAAGTTTTTGAAATATGTACAAGTCAAAAAAACTTGTGTAGATGTCTGTAGTGATATATTATTTATGATTTATTAAAGGTTGCCTGAGGATTCAGAAAAGCAAAGTCAGCCTCAAGGCTTAGAAGCCAGGAACACACACCTTTAATTGCAGCTGCCAGAAACTAGGAGGTTACGGTACACACCTTTAATGTTAGGATTCAGGATTAAGAGATATAAGGATCTTGGTGAGTCCAAGGCCACTCAGATTTACACAAGAAAGAATCAGTCTGAAACAGAATTATAGCTCACACCTTTAATCCCAACATAAGAGAAGTATACAGGACAGAAGCAAGGTCTCAGAGAGGCATTCACTCTCCAGCCACACTAAAGATAGGAAGTATTCATTCTCCAGCCACACTGAGGAGAGGCAGAAGTTTGAGACTTGGTGAAGAACTCCTGTGTGGATCATCCCTTTCAGCCTGAGGTAGAGGTGAAAGCTAGTGGCTGGCTATTTTGCTTTTCTGATATTCGGCTTAAAGTTTGAATATCAATATCAGTCTCTGGGTCATTTTATTTTTTTGTGTTACAGACGTCAACAGGGTAGAAATACAGAATATTTATACTCTGGCTCCCAAAGAAGACTGATGCGGGAAACTAAGTGGAGTCTGCCATAACTGAAGAAAGAATGCAATGAGGTGATCTAATATAGACTATTATGTTCTTAATATTATAGTGGCAAGGGAGAATGGAAATGAGATAAAAAGAACTCAAATGTTAAGCAACAATTGGTCCCACTATCGTTCTTTGGGAGGAAAACTAATATGCATTGTAATATGAAAGCAAAACCCATAGAAATACCACAAATTAGTTCACAGCAAAACTCTAAAATGTAATACTACTGTGGACATTAAAAAAAATCATTGACACTCAAGGACAAAGTATGAAAGAAGCATTGTTCCCAGCATCCTACACGCATGTACACACACACATGAATATGCACATGCATGCACACATATAGACAGAAATCTAGAGAAAAGCAAGTAATTGATACCAAAATGTTGATCAAAAACAGATATGATTATAATTTTTAATATTTAATTTCCTTCCATTTGTTTGTATTTTATTTGTGATTTCTCTAGATGAGTAAAGTATAGTTTAATATAGTCAGAAGCACCCATTAATGTTAAAATACTCTGCAAATGGTCAAACGCTATTCAGATGTGAATAAATATTAGTCCATCATTCTAATTTTTCTATCCTGCTGCTCCTGTGATTTCAACATAAATCATATCTGTGGGAGGTAGCTTCTATGACCTTTAGAATAACACAGAACTGGGGGGTCAAATCTTAGCTTTCCTTCTTAGTGGGCGGTAACCTTGAGCAAACTAATTAACTTTGGTATGCCTTGGATATTTTAAAGGGAAGACAGATGGAATGACATCTACAGCAAAGGATATTTTAAAGTTTAGAATCTAAACATTAAAGGCATTGGCAAAAGTAAGGTGCATGTCCATAATGAAAACAAGTATTTAACAGTGGTTGGCCCTTTTATTATTGATGATGTCTACTTTAAACATTTTCTGCATTTCTATTCAATGCCAAGGAAGAATTTTTACTGTTTTGTGGGATTCACAGACCTGTAAATAAAATTATTGAGGTTGTTTTATACTTCCCTGTGCAGTAAAGTGACTATTGAGGGAATAACTTTGATAGGCATAATGATAAACAGTAGATATGAATTCATGAGAGTTCAGCACAGATCACGGGCCTATGCCTAAGAAAGAAGATGGTCTTCACAGTAGCAATGACCCTTGAGTGTTAAAGGATAAGTAGCTGTTTAACTGGTAAAGGAGGAGAGAAGCATGAAAGGGAAAGAAAAGAACAGACTAAAAGCCAGTCATAAAGAAATCTTGCCACACCGTGAGTGAAGAATCAGCATCCCCATGGCTTTGTGAAAGTCAAGTGTCAATTCCCAGATGTAACTGGAAGGTTCAAACGTGATCAGATCAATGTGGCACATAGTGATCTGAAAGCCGCACCTCAGTATTTGCATATGAGATTAACATTGGAATTTGTTGACTCACTAAATGACATTGTCCTCTCCTATGTAAGTGAGCATTGTTCAACCCACTGAGGGGCTGAATTTATTCAGCAAAAGTAAGGAAATAAATAAATAGTGTCTCCTCAAAACTAAATCCATAGGATAAGCAAAAATCTGAGGAAAGATCAGAGGTTTCAAATTTCCCACTTTTTAAAATTAAGAAAAATAATTGGGTCTTGAGTGCTGACCAAATGTGATTTTTCTTTATGCTTGCATTTCACAGTGTAATGTTTCCACAATTACATTGCCAAGCAACCTAATTGATGTTGATCATTTCTGATACCATTTGTGCCCACCCTTTTGGCCCAGGTGGAGTACACAAAGCAAACATTAAAATATTTAGAATTGATATTTACTTTGCCTTTAAAAATAAACAGCATGCAGTGTCATATTTAACCATCTTCTGTGGGCATTACAATGTTTGTGCTAGCAGTTGGTTTTCATAAGAATGGCCAAGTTCTCAGGCACAAAGAAGATATTAAATTGAAAAACTTTTGTGAGTAATGTATAACTAGTCTACCAGAGATACTAAGCCAGTAGCCCAGGGTGAACCTCTGTATCAACTGACCTCACTCAATCAAGTGTGATATACGGCTATACAATGTGGGGAAAAGTAGAGTAGATCCCATTTGCTTTTAGCAGTATCCTGCCTTTGAAGTAGCTCAAGTAATTAGGATGCAGAAGTGATTAGCATCTTAGCAAACAGCACTTCTCTCCTGGTCTCACAAACTATATATAATGCCCTCTCTGCCTCTCTGTCTCTGCAAAACTATATAGAATGCCCTATCTGTCTCTCCATCTCTACAAAACTATATAGAATGCCCTATCTGTCTCTCCATCTCTACAAAACTATATAGAATGCCCTCTCTGTCTCTCCATCTCTGTCTCTGTCTCTGTCTCTGTCTCTGTCTCTCTCTCTCTCTCTCTCTCTCTCTCTCTCTTTCTAATTAGCATTTGCAAATTATTAACTGGTAAATGTGAATATCTCAGGAAGGGAGGAGAGGAGGAGAGGGGAAGGAACAGGGGAAGGGAAGGGCAGGCAGACAGATAAAAACACATGGCAGTCAGAAGACAACTTGTAGGAGTCAGTTCTGACTTGTACCATATGAGTCCCAAGGAGGTAACACAGGCTATCCAGCTTGGAAGCAAGCACCTTTACCCACTGAGCCATTTGTCAGTCCCCCATCCCCCTCATTACCATCCCTTCTTTTCCCATTCCTCCCATGCCCTCTTTGTTTCCTCCCTTTGTGCTTAATGGTAAGTTTACAGACTGTTCCCAGTTGTGTTGACTCCACTATCAAAGCCTCCCTTCTAAGCCCCCATGTCAATTTTAGGCAAACTGATCCCTGGCTTCACCCACATCAGCCACTGTGGGACTTCAGCCCTTACTCCCTTCAGTCCTTTGTTTAGTAGATCTCATATCACCCTCAGTATGGGTTGTGCCTGGTGGACAGACTGAGAATTCTTTAGTATGAAGTTTCCAGAAAATGCAGTAAATCTGCACTAGATGTTCTAGCACAGTGATCTTCATAGATGTTTCAAAACCTGAAGGGCTGAAGGAAATTCAGATGTTTGAATTACCCTAAATTTCCTGAGTTGACAAACCTCTGATTTGGGGCCCCAGAGTTTGTATTTCTGTCAAGTTCTTGGTGATGCTGCACATAGAATGTCTCCTGGAACTTGATGCTAAGCAACATGAAGTTGATTTTTAAAGGTGCTCACCTTTCTTTTGAGTCACAAAAGATTTGCTTTCTGTGACAAGCCATTGGAATCTCACAGGATAAGAGGACTATCACCCAAATGAGGTGCATCCCTTAATTTTCTAGGAACAGAAATGTATTATCCCAATGCAGGCAGGTGAGAGGAAATATTCTGCTTGATATATACATGACACGTGGGTAGTGATAACAGTTTGCAATGAAGAAGGTGCTCAGAAATAATCTTGCCTATCTCTTCAGACTCTCTTAGCATGACACCAGTAGCTTGTGCGTGTTTGTCCTCCTCTCCAGTCTTCCTCTCTATCTTCTCCTCATGGCTCCTACCCCATCACCTTTGCCATGTGTTTATTTTTCTTTCTGAAAAGCCCTTTCTTCAAATATTCAACTCCAGACTTCTCAACACTTTGGTACAACCTTTGCTTCCTACCTCTAAATCTATGTTGTGTTGACTTTTCATTGCAGATCAACTCACAGCTTCTACTGATCTCTTCAGTGCCGTATGCACTTGTACCCTGCAAAGTTTCTCCCATCTAGATTATGTTGCAAGTAAGGAGCTGCCATATCTTTTAGTATAGCTTGCATGCCCTCATGCCTGTCGCTTATTAAAGAATACAATTGTTTTTAACTCCCACTAAGAAAAACAATGCTTAAT
This sequence comes from Cricetulus griseus, assembly GCF_003668045.3. Lineage (NCBI taxonomy): Eukaryota > Metazoa > Chordata > Mammalia > Rodentia > Cricetidae > Cricetulus > Cricetulus griseus. Next base: position 112,592,006 of record NC_048598.1, read on the forward strand.
AATGTGTTTATTTTGAAGTCTCAGCCGTTGTATCATGCCTCCTACCTAACTATACTACTATTTTCTCTGGGTAATGAGGGATTGAGTGTGACATCTGCTAAATAAATAAATAAATAAATGTGAGAATAAAATCCCTGCTAAAGTACCTACATAATAACAATATGTAGAAAGCAATGCAGGTAGCTGTTGATGAGTGAATAAAGAAAATATAGTAGAAGCAAACAAAGAGCTATTGTTTATCCTACAACATAGGTTCACCTTGACATTAATTTTACCTTTGTGTTTTTCTGAATTATGAGTTTTCTAGGTGGGGGGTATGTGTCTTTTTTTATTTCTCTATGAATGCTAAAGTAAGATGTGCAATCCTACTGACATGAGCGAGCTTTAGCAGTCAAATGCATAGACACAGAGTGAGTAGAAGGGTGCTTTCCAGAGGATGAGGAAAGTAGGGAATCCAGAGTTTGATGGGTACAGAGCTTCAGTCTGAAAACATGAAAGGCTCTAGAAATAGCTAAAACAGTTGCAGAACAATATGAAGTGTGATTAATACCATGAACTGTACAGGTTACGGTGGGGCTAGGGAGTGTGGCTCAGTTGTAGCATTTTTTCCCATGCACAAAGCTATGAATCTGATTCTCTGCACTGTATAAAACTAAGCAAGGCAGTACAAAACTGTAATCCCCACACCTGGGAGCTAGAGGAAGGAGGATAGGAAGTTCAAGGTCATCCTCAGCTATACCAGTAATCTGGGCCAGTCTAAGCTACATTCTAGAATCTGATTCCAAAAAGGTGATTAAATTGGTTGAATTATATTGTGTATTTCACTGCAATTAAAATTATAATAAGCTAAGTTTGTTAGAACATTCCTATAATCCCAGAATTTAAGATGTTAAAACAGGATGATGTCATGAGTTTGACGATAGCCTCTGCTACAAAGCTGACCCTGTCTCAAAAATCAAAATAAAGAAATAAAATGATAATTACATAATATTTACAAGAAATAAATTAATAGTAATATGTTTGTGGTAGTTTCTCACTATACCATTTTCACTAATGAAGAAACAACTTCTTTCCATTATGGCATATTAATTAATTTATATTATCAGCATACTTTAAATGTCATTCATCCCTAACAGGTAGGCAGTCTGCATGGTAAGAACTGCCCCTTCCATCACCAGTCACAGACTCTCTACAACGTGTAGTACTTCCTAGAATACAGTAAGGGGTCAGTCAACATTGGATGAGTGAGGGAGTGAATGAATGAATGAATGAATGGCTCAACATTGCCATTTTGTTTCTATGTCAATAAAAGTTCAATAAGCTAAAATCACACAGCTAGGTAGCAACATTGATAAAAACATGATGCCAGTCCAGGAACTGATAATATATCAAGATTTTTATAAATATTTAAACCCTTCTACATGCCAATGTTGTGTCACAATTTGATGATACCAAACGAACGAAAAATCATCTTCCTGATACTGATACTGTTTTGTGCATTACACATGCCTACATTGAGTTGTAGCTCACCTAAGTTTCCAGAGGAAGGTTGCTTAGGAACATAACTATGAATCTGAATATTGTCTGGACAAGGCAAAGTGTATGGACTAAGCTCAAGAGACGAGTCCTGTTCTAAGAGGCTCAGGCACTAACTTGTCATCTCACCCTTGATAGTTCCTCCTCTCCTCTCGGAATTTCAGATCTCTCAGCTGTAAACAATCTTGTAGGGTACACTCCTCTATTCAGCATCCCCAGGTTCTACAGGAAGCTTAACAGTTCTTAAGAGTCTGACTCAGAATCCCCAAGTGGCAGGCATCAGCATTTGAGAAGAAAGAAGAAAAATAAACCATCTCAGGTCTCCCATTATCCCAATGGACACAGCCCAAAACAATCAGTTTTGTGGTCCAGTTTCCATCCAACAGGATGCTTCCTGCTTAGGTCAGTACCTGCTAATCACACAGCTAAGCTGTCACACAAAGTGATGAATGTGGAAAACAGCCTTCTGGGGAAAGGGCCAAAAATCTTCTCCTCCCAGCCAAAGAAATCAAGAGAAGTGATTGCCTCATTCAACTCCTAGGACCCTGGTGAGAAGGAATTGTTTCAAGCTCGGGCATGAAGTCTGTCTGCATCTGTGTGGGTTAGCCACAGCTTCTGGAAGGGGTTGCTACAAATCTGGTGATGCATAAGCTCTTATAGCCAGCTTAACTCATCATAGCTTTTGTTCCTAGACCTTCAGTAAGTGATTTTCCTGACCCCCTCTGTATTTGTATCAGATGTCCCTATGAGATGCTCACATAGTGCCAATGTTCACCTTCACCATGTACTAATTATTTGTACATGCCTATTTCCTATCTCAGACTGCCTTAAATGCAGGAACAATGTCCATATTGTCCTTTTCTATAAGCCCAGTGCCTGCTGCAGTTTTCAAAAATACAATAAATAAATAAATAAATAAATAAATAAATAAATAATTGATATATACCATTTTACCATGTTCTAGAAGTGCCATGTGCCTGTTTACCCAGCACTCAGAAGGCCAAGACAGGATGACTGCAAGGTCTGTGGCCACTTGGACTACATTGCAAGTTTGAGGTCAGCACTGAATGTTCAGTGAGACCTTGTTTCTAAAACAAAAACATACAAATACAGAGATCGATTGAACAATTAAAAACAGACTAGATGTGGAAATATGTTCAGCATGTCAACCTATCTGGCAGGTCTCCCTAATCCTGGCTTCTTATGATGCTGGCCACTGACATTCCTGTGTTATCAAAGCCATTTTCATATTCATCCTCCAGCTTAGCTTAAAAGCACCAGGTACTCTCCTACAATCCTATAGCCACCTTTAGCTTTTTCTTATATTTTTTCACATTTTGAAATTTCGGTATTCTCTAGTTCAAGAAGCCTGAGGTCTAGCCTCAAATCTGCTTTCAAATCTGGAATTGTGTCTTGTTATGCCCTATGGTTGGGACTTGACACAATACCCTGTTAAACAGACTCCCTATTATCTCCAGTTTCTAATATGAAATTTAATGTGTACACATGAACCTAACTAGCTGACTGTTCTAAATCATTCCTCCTCTCTTATTTCTTACTTGAATGTATCATCTCTTCTGGGCACAGAAATCTATGCAGTTGGTGAGCTCTAGAACTTTGACTGTTCTATCGGTACATTTTCCTATGTCTTGCAAAGCCCCCTTCCACAACAGCTTCCCAGAATCTCTTAAGTTATTATGAACAGCATTTGTTAGTTCCCACTGTACACAGTGCCAGGTAACACATACTCAGCTCTTAAAGCCACATTTTGAGGTCTTTTGACCTCTACTATTGTCCAAATCAAATATTGCCATGTTGGTTTCAAAATATTTCCCATTTCTTGCCAGTAAGATTTTTTTTCTCTTCTGTGTGGTCTGTGGTCTGCTCCTATTTAAGTCAAGGGCAAGACTTACAAGAATTCTTTAGAAATCCACTGGACATTTTTTCTCTGGGAAAGAAGCAACCAAGTGATACAATGAAAGTACATCTAATCTCTCAGAGCCACACAGCAGACCACAGCCATAATGAGCAGCAGAACCGCTTCCCAAGTGCCTCATTTTTACCTTCTATGGTGAAGGCACCACTTTTATGGTACAAAAATCACCTATTCAATTTCAAGCACTAATAATTGGAAATGAAATATCCGTTTTATATAATCATTGCTGAGCCCACTGTACTGTGACTTGAAGCATAGACCAAAAATGAGTGTATCACCTGCTAGAAACCAATATTCACCTACTATTTTCCCCATCCACATACACACAAGCACACAGATCACACACACACACACACACACACACACACACACACACACACACACACACAAATTCTAATTATAACACTGGAAAAATTTTAATCTTTTAATTTTAAACAAGGTTGCTTTTAATTTTGTGCTCATCTAATGGTGAAGTGGAGTATTGTTTTTCCAGGATAGGTGTTTCTTAAAAATATGCTGATCTCAGCTAGCAGAAATGAGGTTAAACAATTTGAAAGCCTGAAGGGTAACTGATAACTCCAAATAGTATCATTAGATCAGTCCTGGTATCATTAGCTTCAGTTCTAAAGTTAAAGACAGGGACTTGATTTTGATGTCACAATGTTTTGTAAGTGACTCAAGATAAAATTTTAAAATCTGGACTCAGATTAACCATTGGAATTTCCTGCAGGGACAGCATGTTTATCCTTATATGAGATAAAATGATTTTTTTTTAGAAACAATCTTATTTTACATATCAATCACAGTACCCTCACCCTCCCAGCCTCAGAAAGACTTATAGTTACAGAATGGTGTCAGGAGTGGGATAGCCCATGCCCCGAGATTCCCAGAGGGGAGCCTGTCACGGCAAGTCACCAGGCACCACTAGCCACCTTTCCCAGACTAGTCAAACGGAAGCAGAACCTGGGCAGTTGGCAATAGTGTTATGAACTTCCATGTAAACTTCACAAAAGCCTAAAAAGGGATATTTTTTAGAAACAATCTTATTTTACATATCAATCCCAGTTAACTCACCCTCCCATCCTCCATGTCCCCCACTGACCCCTCCATCTCACTAGCCATCCCCTCCCCAAGGAGGATGAGGCCTTCCATGGGGGATCATTAAAGTCTGTCATATTATTTGGGGGAGGGCATAGGCCCTCCCCTGTGTTTCTAGGCTAAGATAGTAGCCCTCCATGGGGAATGGACTCCCAATGTCCATTTATGCACTGGTTCCACTGCCAGGAGTCCCGTAGACTGCCCAGGCTCCTAACTGACACCCACATTTAAAAGGCTTGGTTCAGTCCAATGCTGGTTCCCTAGTATTAAAACTGGAGTCCATTTGCTCCCATTTGGTCAGGTCAGCTGTTTCTGTGGGTTTCTCTAGCGTGGTCTTAACCCCTTTGCTTGTCTCTCCTCTCTACAACTGAATTCCAGTTCTGCTCAGTGCTTAGGTATGGATGTGTCTGCTTCTGCTTCCATCAGCTACTGGATGAAGGCTCTAGGATGGCATATAAGGTAGTCATCAATCTCATTATAGGAGAAGGGCATTTAATGTAGCCTTTCTCCTATTGCTTAGATTCTTAGTTGGGGTCATCTTTGTGGAACTCTGAACATTTCCCTAGTGCCAGATTTCTCCTTAAACTTATATTAAGATATCTCTTTTCTTGCTCTCCTCTATTCTTTCCCCGACTCAGTCTTTCTGATACCTCATGTTCTCCTTCCCCCTCCTTTTCTCCCCTTCTCTTCTCCTAGCTCCCTCCCCTCTCCCTCATGCTCCCAGTTTGCTCAGGATCTCTTGTCCCTTTCCCCTTCTGGGGGGAGGGAATATGTATGTCTCTCTTAGGGTCCTCTTTATTTCCTAGCTTCTCTGGAGGTGTGCTGGCAATCCTTTGCTTGATGTCTAATATTCATATACCAAGTGAGTACATACCATGCTTGTCTTTCAGTGACTGGGTTACCTCACTCAGTATGGTTTCTTCTAGGTCCATCCATTTGCCTGTGAATTTCAAGATTTCATTTATTTCCACTGAGTAGTAATCCATTGTGTAAATGTACCACATTTTCTTAATACATTCTTCAGTTGAGAGACAACTGGGTTGCTTCCATGTTCTGACTATTACAAATAATGCTGCTATGAGCATAGTTGAACAGATGTCCTTGTTGTATGAATGTGCATCCTCTGGATATAGGAAACTTTGTTGACCACTCATCTAAAATTTGTCTTCTTACATTTTAATGTGGAGACTCAGAATGGACTCTGGTGACTCTGACTGAGCAGGTCCAGCTTAGGGCCTGTGATTCTGTGCTTCCAGTAAGTCTCCAAATGACCCAGTTGTTGCTGCCTCATGGACCACATTTAGGAAGCAAAGAGGTGGAGCCAGGTAGCCATCCTTCTCTCTCTCTGATGACTTTGTTTCCTCTTTATAAAAGGAGAAATGGTTTGGTCATTGTAAACATGTTTTATTTCCTGAAAATAAACTCTTAATAAAGTGGCTTCTGTGTGATTGCTATCTTCCTTTAGGTACAGACATCAAAACATTGTTTGGGAGATAAACTGTGGGCTCCGTGGTTAGAACATTAAAATACATGATGAATTCATTCAGTCCCGATACATGTAGAGGCAAGAACTTCACCACAAGAAAGGCCTTCAGTTGTTAGACTATGAACAGGAGATCTGTAGAAAGATAGAAGGTAGAAACAGAAAGGAAGATGTGATCTGACCTTGGGTGGAACTGTGTTTACCCACAGCAAGGGGCATCATTGTCAGCCACCTATTGGATGGCCAAAATGCCAGAGAGGAAGATGGGAAGCAGCCCCTTCTAGTGATAAAAGCTACTTTCTAGTCCACAAGGAAAGCTGCGAAATATAGTCTTTGAGCAGGAGACTGTCACTTGTAACCTGCTAAATCACAACAGCCCCCACCAAAGGTCCCAGAAGATCCATAGATGCCTCATAGGCAAAGCAAGTCTGAGCCCAGTGTTCCTTAGGTCTGCAAAGAAGTACACAGCTTACTTTGACTCTTGTTGGTTATTAACCATAAGCAGAAAAGGTACACTAGCAATGGAATTATTTCCTTTCTCCTCACTGTAACAATCCCTGCTCAGTACACCCTGGGATATGCTCTCAATAAATGTACCCACCCCATTTTAAAAACTGAGATAGCATGGCAAGATGGCTCAGCAGTTAAGAGCACTTGCTTCTCTTCTTACAGAGGATTCAAGGTCAGTTCCTAATATCCTCTGTCAGGTAGTTTACAAGAACCTATAACTCTAGCCCCAGTTTTGCCCTCTACAAGCATCTCACATATATGCAAATAGCACACACTCACACACAGACACATATATGCATAATTAAAATTCAAATCCTTTTCAAAGCTGAGGAAACTGGGACTGTAATAGAATAAACAAGTGACTTGCACAAAAAAACAATACACTGAGAGACAGAGAGAGACAGAAAAGGAGGCAGAGATTTACCGGGACAAGGCATAGTGAGGTTTTGCTCAAGTGACTCTGATCCATCATTCAGTTAAGTTGGCTTCCGGTTTGATGTTTCATATCAACAAACTGTGACACAAAGCACTGTGCTGTTTTTATTTTTCTCTTTGTTTTCTTTCTTTCTAAGCTTGCCAGCATGGAAGCGTTGATCTTCTCATGCAGTATTACAGTGTGTTTTATTTTTATTTTAATCAAAACAATTAGTTGCAACTCTGTTCCTGTCTGTGCTAATGAACCCAGGCATTGCCGGAAGCTGAGACATCAGGGAAAAGTACCTGTTGCAAAATATAATTGCTCTCAATAAAAAAGACCTTCCCCTCTGAGTCCATTCTAGGCTAAAGGTTGTAGAATGTTTACTTGTTTTGTTTCTTGAAGGTTCCTGAAGGCTATCATGTGCATGGCCCACATTTAGATATGAGACTTAACCTGTCTTTGTGGATGTTAAGACTAAGGTCAAGAATTAATCTTTGACCTTGTGTTCTTAATCCCAAAGACCCTTCTTATATTTTCATGGTAGATGTAAATTTTATTTTTATAGTGTCCTTATCCAACCTTGACATTCAGCCATTCACCTCCAAACATGCTCAGGGGTTCCTCCCATTTGCTGCACATTTTCCTGCTCCACTGCCCTCCCAATGTACCCTTCTCACTCCTGCCAATCCTGCTGTGGTTTCTGCCTGAAGAATTCTTCCACCAACCCCTGCAAAATGGATGGAAACATGCCACTCTCTGTGACCAGTGAGCTAGCTGAGGGCTTTTTACTCTAATTGGGTAGAAATCCTGAGTTTATGAGGGGTCACTTGTCAAGTGTTGGAAGTCCTGAGTTCTTGAAGGCCAAAAAGGCTTATGGACTAGGCTGAAAAATCAGAAGTTTGGAGTTCAGAGTCATGAGAACTCACAGCTTTAGTCTTATAAGATAAGAGATGTATAGTTCTAGGCACTCTTGTTAGAGACTGCAGGCAGTGGCCCACCACTCAGGAGTTCATGAAATCCTCAGGCCTAAGCAGAAGTCAGCCACAGTAGCAGCCAGCGCAAGTCAGCACTTAGTGCTTTTTTTTGTCTTGGAATCCTTGGCCTTTAAGACTTAGAGGGCTCACAGTCTCTCGTATTTTGTTCATCACAACTGTCCATCATCAGCAGTCTTGGCTCTCTCCTTCTTTAGACTTTAACAGCCCTTCACTGGTTTTTCATCCTCAGCTCCTTGCCATTTCTGCCACTTGTCATTCTCTGGAACTGTTCCAGCCATCCTTTCACCATAGCTGAATTTGCTGTGTTGCAGCTGTCATTCCTCTGCTTGTTACCAGTGCCACTAACTCTGCTTATGATTTCAAGCGTCACAAGCAACAAAAGGCCACTTATAAGAAGAAGGCTTCTGTTGTAATACCAAGGTGCAACACAGAAGGAAAATTTGAAAGTGATCATAGATTAATTCTCAGAAATATAAAACAGACTCAGAGGTTAAGAAGAGACTTGGAAGACACAAAAGGGCAAAGATGTCTGGGAGATAACCTGCCATTGTTCAGCAGTCTAGTGCTAGGAAATTAGATTCTTAAGAATTAATGATAGGAAAGCTAGGCCTTCTCTTTGCCATCATGGAATTTAAGATGTAATGTGGGAAAGAGGTAGGAGAGGAATCAAGATTGGGTTGCTTTTGAGAATTAACCATCCACCCCACTCAGGGAAATAATAGAAACAATGCCACTGAGTCTCCGAGACAAAGAAAATTATAGAACTGCCTAAAATATCGAAGTGCTATAGAACTAAAAAGTGAGTGGTATTTTATTTCATTGTATTACTATGCCTTAGAAGTCGGTTTGTTTTCTAATAATAGACAGGAAGGGATTAGCTTCAGATGTAGGGGAGACAATGAGTAATGGGGGAGGGGGAGAAGCCATAATCAGGATACATTATATAAGAAAAATATATTTTTAAAAAGGAAAAAACATGATAAAATCAAAAAGGAATATCAATTGCAGCATGTATATATTTACTAGTGACTTTGGAAAAACTCAAAGCTGAAATGAAAATAAATTCTCTCTGCCATCTCTGGTGAAGTGTCTCACTGTTGTTGCTGAGTAGTCCTGCTTCACTTGGGACCCACTATGATCGTGATTGCCCCCAGAATTCATAAGGGCCAGATGAAAAACCCAATCTGCAAGATAAACAGCTCAAGCTAGGATTTTATTCTTTTGAAAATGATTGTTAAGGGGCTCCTAGGGAAAAGAAGATAAACCTAACTACGTCAAAGAAAGTTTTATCATTAAGGAGGCCCAGCAAGCTCTCAGTCAGCACTATTGAAGTGACAAATTTCCAGGGACCCACATATAAAAAAGTATTATGCAATAGATAATTACACTCTAGTGGATGTAACTTAATCATAACATAATTAGAGGCAAAAAATTAAAAAAAAATATTTCACACAAGCATTAAAATCTGCCAACTTAAACAAATATTGCTCACTGGCACATATCACAAGCAGACACTTAATCATAATACAGTCTTGATTTTGGTCCCCCTAGGAAGCCACAAGTACAGCCTCTTAATTATTATCAATGACCCAAGAGGGTTTAGTGGGCAGATTTGGCTGCCATCCTACCAAAAATCACATATTTATGATGGCTGATCTTGATTATTCTGAACAAATGTGCTTGGATTTTCTGAAGAGATGGAGAAAGAAAAGAACATTACTGTATTTTAGTTATCCAAATCTCCCGAGAGTTTCCCTTCTTTCCTAAACTGCTGAAAATGTTTCGTCCACCTTATAAATCCAAGAGTCACTAGCCTTTGTTTAGGGAGCTAACAATCCAAAATAAACAAAAAGAATGAACAATTTTTCCTTTCTGACTGTGTCTGAAAAATACCACACTTAGTCAACCTCAAAACTAATCAGTCTATTGTAAGAATCAACAACCAAGGTGCTTTCAGTTCTGCAGACATAAGACACGGAAATCTAGGGAAGCTTTCTCTCTTCTTCTACTGTTGTTAGGTCAAGGATACAATTTCCATACAGCTCCTATTGACTTCAAATGTCTGAATTAAAACTTCAGAGACCAACTCTGAACAAAATAAGTTATCCTTTATGTTTAGAAAATGATAACTGTTACACAAAGGACAACACATTGAGTAGTTTAAACCTCCTGGCAAGCTTGATCTCTGCTACATATTATTCTTTGTTTTGCCTTATTACAGCTATTCAAAATGCAAAAAACAATTCATAGTTCATAAGCCATATGAAAACAGGCCTGACTCTGTCAACCAAGCTCTGACTTATACCTAGCACAGAAGTGGAATGTCTACATTCAAACCAAATCAAGAGTAGAGAGAGTAACATTGTCATCTTCTTCTCTTGTGGAAGACATCTAGATTCCTTTAAGGAAGTTTTACTTGACTATTGAAGCAAAGATAATAGTTTCAAACATATTACTAATATGAGTTTTAAGCATGTATTATAGTTGTTTTCTCCAAACTTGATATAACAATGTCTATTTTGAATGGTTCAAATGACCTACCTACAAAGGTCCTCAGTCTAGAGTAAATTATGACAAAATAAACACAATGGCATGACAGATATCTAAGTCTCTAGCAGTGGTAACACAGGTGATAATACTCCACTTAGAAGTGGATGTCTCAAAATATCCCGTTTTGCCACCTCTTCCTCCAGTACAACTCTATGGAGTATAGAAGAGCTAAAGTATTGACTGAGACATGCAGTAATGTAGCTGCCCTGAGTCACCCATGCTCCTATAAGCAATCCAAACAAATGCATTAATTTGTCAATTTGGACTTGATAGAATCTTTCTTTGGCCTACTGGTTCCTTCCCTCTTTGGCCTACTGGTTCCTTCCCTATTTGAGGTGAATGACATTTCTTTTCTGCTTCCCCAGGGAGCTCATGAGACAATAGTGCACCAATGTCCCTTCCATCTTGCTTTTGTAATTGATGCAGCATGAACTGATACCATTCTGCTTTCCATCCAACAGAAATATACTCAGGCATCATCTACTACTTATGGGTGTCCTGGAACCCAAACTGAAAAAGGATCAACCAGAAGTAACACCAGATCCCAAGTTTACCCGTGAAGTTAACGCTAAGCTTGTGGACTCAGAAAAATACACCCATATTAACTATGTTGACCTGAAATTGACATATAATATTCCTTAAATGTTCATTTTTATAGCAGCATACCAATGCACTTATATGCAAGGGTAAACAAAATTAGTAAAGCAGAATTGGTATTCGTTTTCCAATGAAAACTCTAAATTCCATCAGGTTAACAAAAGCTTCAATAGAGCTAGAGTTCCCTGTCATTCCTGGAACTCTTAATTGTTACCAATTGTCCCAAGGATTGCTACCATTCAACAAATTATAGTCAGGGCATTTGTAATTGCTTCCAGGGCTGGATAAGCATGCCAAGAATAAGGGAGCCATTACTATGTTTTTTGTTTCATCAAAGTACATTTCCATGAACCCATAATTAAACAATACTCCTGAAAGCAAGTCTTCATAAAACAGAAAATAGTTTCCTGAAAACTCAGAGCACTGACTGGATTATTTTGACATAATGAAAGCAAAGAAATGAGAAATGGGCCTAGAATACCTGCAGAGTAGGAAGTAGGCGTCTGAGACATGCACACTAGAGAACAGGAAGTCTTAAAATGAATGAGTCAAAGGTTAAGTGCTATGTCTGTAGTTCACTATCTCTGAGTCTCTTGACCTTGTGGGGAGAGCCAGGAGGAATATCAATCCAAGGCAATCTTCAAGGAACTGGGGAGGATATGGGCTGATAAGGCAAAGAGAGATTGAGAGTTTCTCCATTCCTCCACTGGTTGGCTCAACCAACTAGCTCATCATGGTTTACAGAAAATCCAGTAGTTCCCACAGACCCTGATGAGAGACCAAGAAAACCAATCATCACTGAATTATATGTGCAGTGATATCTTAGTTTGCTTTTCTATTGTGATAAAATACCCTCACAAATGCAACTTAAGGGGAGAGGGAAGCAACCTAACCCTACCAGAGAGATGGTTTATTCTAACCAGTGAAGTTTCATGATGGAAAGTTCAAGGTGACAGGAGCTAGAAGCAGTTGGTCACATAGGAAACAGAGAGTTGCAAGTGTGCTAGTCATCAGTACACTTTCTCCATTTTCTACAGTTCAGGATTCCCTGCCAGGAGAATGGTTCCACCCACAATTAACATGGTTCTTCTCCCATCAGTTGATGGAGTTAAGACCATCCCCCTGAGGCATAGCAAGAGGCCTATCTCCTAAGTGATTCTAGATTCTGTCTGGTTGACAATTAACACTAACCATAGTAAGCAAGGAAAAGGTTTGATGCAGTTCATGAAACTTTTTATCCACAGCAGACAGATCATGATATAAGTCAAGTAAGGGGAATTTCCTCACCAACAGAGACCAGCAAGGATCAGAGGTTACCACACTAGCCAGAGATGTCTTTACCCTCTGTGGATAAGAGTTTCACCTTCTCAAAGAAACAATGATACCAGGAAGAATAAAAGTGTTGGATAAAACTGAAGTTTCTAGAGTCGGTGAGCTCTCATGAGCTCTAGTCAGCTGTTTCTGTGGGTTTCCCAGTCATGACCTTGACTACTCCCCTCCCCACTCATATAATCCCTCCTCCCTGTCTTCAACCAGAGAATCAAAACTAGGGAACCTGTATCGGACCAACCTAGGAACTCTGCTTGTGGGAGACAGTTGTGCAGCTTGGTCTGTGTGCCGGGCCTCTAGCAGTGGGAAGAGGATCTGTCCCTAGCACATCAGCCGGCTTTTTGGAACCCATTCCCTATGAAGGGATGCCTTGCTCAGCCTTGAAGTAGGGGGAGAATTTTGGTTCTGCCTCAACTTGGTATACCAGGCTTTGTTGCCTCCCCATTAAAGGCCTTAGCATTTCTGGGAAAGGAGGGAGGGAATAGTGTGGTTGGTATGTAAAAGAAATAAAATATTTAAATTTAAAACATGATGTATCAGCAATCTGAAGTACTGAACTCACACCCAACAGAACATAACTGTTAAAATAGAGCTACTTAGATTTGACTGCAACTTGAACTAATTAAGACTGAGCATACCAGAACACCACAAAATACATTGTCTGCTCTAGCTAGCTTGGGGGATCTTGAGAACAAAATGGAATTGAGATACAGAAAACTAAAATGTTATGTTTCTACGCCTCGAGTGGTAATGGCTAAGTTTATGTGTGATGCACTGTGTGTGTTTTCCTTAAGTTGTTCTTGTTCCCCCTCCAGCTGAAGGCATATGTCAAAACACTTTTACCTACTACAGTAAGGAGTACTTGAAATGTTGTCTCAAGATGGAAGAGCTCTTCATGGTAATGTTAGATTTGTGCAGTTATAAACCCAAGCTTTAAAATCAGAGAACTAGAATTCAAGTCATGTGTCAGCCACAGGATCTTGACTCACTCGCTACCTGCGGAGCTCCACTCAACCTTAATAAAACAGAAATAGCACATGCTTTGCAAAGTTTGCTGTCAGTTTCCCATGAAAAGATATGCAATATGTTTGCCACAAGGCCTGATGACGTGATAAATCTTGTAAAAAATATACATATCTAGTATCTGGAACCATTGCAGGCCCCCTCACATTTTTCAGATAAAGCAATACGGGAATGAACATTTCTGTGGTCCACCTGAAAATAGCCAACCTTATTAATGTGAGTTATATTTTTAGATATTGGGATATATATATATATATTATATATATATATATATATATATATATTCAGAGATTGTTTAAAGCTTTTTTCAGATTTAAACAGAACATTCATGGGTTTTCAGAAACTAGGCCAGGGACTTGCCATTTTAACTGTTTATTTTCATTATCAAAACCACCTCCATAGACAGGAAATCCAATTCATAACAAATAACTAAAAAGATTGTCAATTACAATATGCATGCACTGTGAGTGTACTTCAAGTTTTAGGCCAAGAGAAAGTACTTCACTTTCTGTGGAAAGATTTTTTTTTTCACTTTTGGTGAATTCGGGAAATTCTGCAATTGCTTACACTAATGTAGGCTAAGTTGAATATCCAATGTCAAATATATCTTCAACCTGTGGCAAGAACCGGAAATTTCTTGAGAACACAGGAGCAGGAAGTACACAGTAGTAGTTGTAGTAGCTAACATGTGACAACTGCACCTTCTATGTAAGAATACCATGGTTATCATTTCAGCATGCACAGGCTAAGTTCAATATAGATAGACAGACAGAGAGGTGGTAGATAAATAGATTAAGTCTATTAAAGATGTTTTCTCACCATTGCCATTTTACAATGACTCGACTCTTAAAGGTGACTGACTTCTATGGACCCTCAGATATCAAACAAGATTTAGCTCAGTGTTGGGTTCAGCAACCTTTGTGTTCAGATCCTAGGTAATTATCTGTGTATTTTCTAAGCATGGTCAAATGATGACAGCCTTTCTTGTCTTCAAGGTCTTTGCTTTTCAAAACCATTCTGTGTCCTCTTTTCCAAGATATCCCATAGTGTGTTGCTTATAAATGTTCATTGATGGGTAAATAAGGATGGACTACAATGTTCTTTAAACAAGAAAAAGCACAGCTAAACCTTGACTAGGGCACTGCCAAATGTAGACGCCTTGAGGTAAGGCTGCTGCAGCCTAGGGATGGCAAAGGAAATGGGAGACCAAGTAGCTATTCACCTTCAAGGATGTACTTTTGGCGGATGATTCTTGCTTGTTTTGGAAGCTGTGGAAGCAGATGGGCAGGAATGATAGTGAGAGAATACACAGAACTCTATAGTTGATCCTCACCTGCACTTAGCTATAGCCCTTAGCAAAATATCTCCATTTGTTCATCTGTAAAATGGTCCTGAGAACACTGGCTCCTATGTATTATAAACACACAGCAAAGTAATGTTCAGGGCACAGTATGGTCACAAATGGATGGACCTCCCCAAATGCTCAGAAAATCACCAAAGTGGTTAGTATCGATTGCCAGATTTGTCATTGTGAAGAAATATTGTTTTTAATGCAGAATTTCCTTCCAAACAAATTACAAATTACAAACATATATATATTATATATATATATATATATATATATATATATAAAGGCTAGATACTACATAGAATTTTTTTCAAAGCACTTAGTCATCAATTCTGTTTTCAAATCCTAGAAAATTTCTTTTTTATGAATTTTTTAAGGAGTGGTATTGGGAATTCGAACATGGGGCTTCACTAATGTTACCCAATCACTTCACTATTGAAATCTACCCCTCTTCCCCTTTGTAGGTTTTATTTTGAAGCAGGGACTCATTAATTTGCATAGATAGCCCTTGAGCTCAATGTGTAATTCATCCTGGCTTTGAACTTGTCATCTTCCTGCCTTGTCATCTTGCATAGCTGTGACTGCAGGCCATGCTCAAGCCTGGGTAATCTTCCTTAGATCAAACATAGATACTGGTGATGACACTCTTTCTATTCCTTCAGAAACTTTGTTTTGATTTTTTTCTCCTCTCTAACAATATAATTTTTCTTCTTTTTTTTCTATTAAGTTTTGTTGATGTGTAATGAACTCTTGACAGAGATGAATGATACATTGTTACTTATTAGTCATGAAAGAAACGCTACTCTTTGTGAGCCAAGCTCTCATCCTCTAGATCATTTTCTTCTCAGCATCTTTCAACTTTCTCCATTTTCTGGATAGATGTATGTCACTCTATGGCTGAGTAGGGATTCACAGGCCCAGAAATCTAGGAGGAATTTTAGCCATTGTAGTCACACCACTGCTTGAGTCACAGTGAGCTCTTAATGGCAAGCTAGCAGTCTCACTAGTCAATTCATTTAATTGTATATAACCCTCATAACAATCATGTAAAATACCTTCATCTCCATTTTAGACACAATGGAGCAAGAACTTGGAGATGCTTTTTGCTTGCCAACAGGGTGCATATATTAAAGACCCCTCATATTCAGATTACAGAACCAATTTGGCTGAAATACAGTGCACACTGGCACACAAGAGACAGCAATATGCTGAAAATCAAATAAATATTAACAAAATTATTAGATTTCTAGGCTAATGTTCTTCAAAAAGAAAAATTCTAATGTAAAGTAAAATGAAGTCTTATTATATTTTACTTTTGGCACAATTGTGCTTCGCAGCAACACATGACGGTGGAAAGAAACGTTTCTATCCAGATAGCCTTAAAAGAGAATTCACCCAAAGTTGGATTTTGCTTATTTCAATAGTGGGGAAAGATAAGACAGGGAAGAGATGCTAATAAATAATTTATGAAGAACACTGCTTCACTGATCAGATTTGATGATGAAAAAAAGTTCTGTGAAAAACCCATGAGGAACATTCTTAATGGAAATTATCTGCACTGCTCCCGGACTGCCATTTATTTTTCCTGCTATTAGTTTGATTCGGGCTTGACAGTCTCCATCCTGCACAAACGCCGCAACAAACGCAACGGAAAGCCTTTCCGCATGATTATTTTCAAAAGTAATAAGACATGTGTGACCTGGAAAATCAGCCCCTCTGTCCTGTCAGGTAAGGAGGTGGCTGATGGTGCTTTAAAAGCTGCCTTGGGCTTCTCTGCGCCACTCACCTGCTGGGTCTGGGGTCTAGGGCGGGCTTTTGCTGCCCTCTACTGGTCTCCATCGTAAGACAATTGTGGGCGTCTGAGCTTTCTCAAGGGAAAAGGAGAGAACTGAAGAGTGGGGGGTTGGGGAAATTCTTTCTATTCTGTAGGAAATCCAAATCCTGTGAAGAGGAATCTCTATGGCGAGTCACAAAGCCATGACTATCTTGTGCTAGAGAGTGTTTAATAGCGAACCTCATTCCTTGGACCAGTGTTTGAATACATCTATATTCATATGTCAATCTCGTGAAGCTTAAACAGAAGAAGAATATCGTGGCAATTTGATTACATAGATTGCTAAGATTACTCCTAACTGTTCCTGCTGCCCCCTTTCCCTCGTGCAAATTAGGAAACCATGACATTTCTTCATAGCATCATTATTCATATATTTATCTATACACTCACTGATGTGCTGGCATGAAGATTAAATGTGGTATGTTTCCAGCAAATGTACATGAGCTTTTGATAAAGACCAGCTGTTACCACTTTTAATTGCCATTTATGCTTACTTCCTTTCACATGACAATAATAATAATAATAATAATAATAATAATAATAATAATAATAAATTCCAATGCTGTGGCATTGGAGGACAAAATTACCAAGAATGATGACACTATGGCAATGAGCTACCATTAAATATCAGAAATGAATTTCTGGTCTCCTAGGAAGGCCCTGACAGGAAGGAAGAATGTCAATGACAAAAGAGAAAGTCTGGTACACAGGTCCACATACTTCTGCACTGGTATGTAGAATAGTAGAAGAGATTCAGTTACAGCCCAGTTATCACAATGGTATGAAAGACAGAAAGTGGGCCTGAATAAATGAATGCATTTTAAAAATTCTAAAGGGCTATACTCAGATTGCTGATCAGTGTGGAATTTGTAGTAAGCATCAAGAGCAAGGTATCATTATGGAAGCACAGAACATTTGGAATAGAAGAAATTTTCCTAAAAGGGGAGAGAAGGGGTCTGAGGAAGTGACATGGTGGGTAATAAAGCTTGCTGTGCAAACATAAGGACACAAGATCAGACCCTAGCATCCATGAAGAGAACTGGATGTGGTCATGGATAATCTGTTATAACAGCATGGGGAGATGGGAGTGGGCAAAAAGACAGGCTTGCTGACCACAGATTAGCCCCAAATGCTGAAAAAAAAAAACAGTGAGTGATCCTGCCTCAAGAGAATAAGACTCACAAAAGAAGGGTTCCTTGAGAAACGTCTGTGCACCAGTGATTTCCCAAGTTCTTACTTTTTTTTAAACTAGAATTCTTTTAAAATTTGATTTTTACCTCTTTTTTCCCATTACAAACCATTCTAGGAACAAGTTTGACCACCACCAAAGAAAAATCAATGGGGAAATGATACAAGAAAAAAGCAAATACCCCAGTGGGCATCTCACCTTGTCAGGAACTGGTTCTTAAGCCATAGGTGATGAAAGACCCAGTACAGAAGGTATTTGCAAGCACCGAGGACATTAGCTCACCTAGAAGATCCTCAAACCACCAGTAGGGAATGTCCTGTGGAAGATTATTGAGCATTACGAGATGTCGTAATGAAGTAAAGCCATCCAATGCAGCACAGGTGTTGATGTAATTGAGACATATTCCACAAGTCTTAGAGTTCAATGGTCCTTAGACCATAAAGTCCTAGCTATGTGGATGTAAATTGGGTTAAACAGCTTACCAATCATATATGACTTAGACTGACAGACTCAGTCCCCGATGCCCTTCCTTCCATATGAGACCTGTCTTTAGAAGGTGGAGAACATTAATGTTGGTGGTACTGCTGATGAACTGAATCCATCTGCGTGGACATTACTTTAAAAATATCTATCCAAAGAAATAGCTCTTCTAGAGTTATTTCCACACTTGGGAAAAAAAAAGTACCTTTGCCTTAGCACTTATGAAGTAGTAACTCATGAGTATATTACTAAAGTACTAAATGGTATGGTGTGTTCCTTATTCCATAAGCTTCTAGTGGTCAAAAGTGATTTTAATATAACATCTGTGTATGTTCCATCCCAACCACATATTTCATTTTTGTGGCTTTTTCAGTACAGAGGCTATACAAAATTTGTGGAACACACCACAGTTATATTTCTGCTTACACTGGGATCCTTTGTTTCTGACTTTGTGTGTCTATTTGTATCCCTTAATGCTGATACTCTTCACTAAAATTTTTCTACATATTATTCCTTTGTTGTGTTCTCCAAAAAGTTCAAATTTTATTCTATCATTTTGATTAGAAAATACTAATCTTTTTAGAATATTTTCTGTCATCTGCTAGAATGGTTTCCATAAGAAAGGTGGAAATCTTCAAAAAATCAGTATTTGTCCAGTGAAAGCACTTCAGTCCAATATTTCTTTTTGTTGTTTAATAAAAAAATGTAGATGTAATAGGTGGAACTCCTAAAATTAAAATATGAGATATAAAAATAAAGTATGATTAGCTATGTAAAAATATCCTTGTAAATAATATACCAGAAATTTGAGGTATGTAACCTCCATCATACTTAACATATGTAAATAGGCACCTATAAATGGAGGATGAAAATATTGATTTGGATTCTTATAGTTGTAATTCACCTTTTGAGCTTCTTACATCCCATTCTCAGGCTTCAGTGCACAGCAAATGCCACTTTTAGAAAATGAAACAGCCATTTCCTAGCACCCCTTTAAACAGCCATTTCCTAGCACCCCTTTCTGTTAGGAATCAGACATTAACCAACGTTCTTCCCATCAGATGAGCACAACTCCGAACACATACCTAATGAAATGAAGGGGAATAGATGAAGCGTTCTCTTTGCTTGTGACAGCAGGTCTCATGGCACATCAGAATCCATATGCATGAAAAAGCCAGAGCGTGCTGTTTCACAGTGTTTACTCAGATATATGTAGAGGAACATTGAAGGACTTTCTGACCGCTTCATCTAGGCTGCTTTCCTCTGCTCTCCAACAACTCTGTGAGCTACCCATTACACATGAAATAAACTCCATTTTTCCTTAGGGATTCAGCATTCATTGGTTGCAATGAAGAGCCATAAATGAATTCGGCACTGCCTTTGAACCACAGGGTTGGCATTTACTACATACTAGTCAAGATTTTCAAATGGCTTTAGTTTTTTTTTTTTCTGTCCATCATCACCCAGCTCCTGAAATATCTTAGAATTAAATCTTCCCTTTTAAAACAACTAATAATATCATTTAGTTTAATGTCATCTACATAATAGGTGTGCCAAATCAAAACTGTCAATTTATCAAAGACAAAAAGTGGAAAATAATTCTCTGAGCTCTCTTTGTCATGTCATCCTTGAGGACATTTCTTTTCAACATAATGGAGCTGCATGGCAGGTGAATAAAATGAGGTTAATTCAACCTACATCCACAGTTTTGCCACATACCAAGACAAGACCCATAAAGCCACACTTAACCTCCAGTTCTGTAGTGAGATCCAACACTGTCATGTAACAGTGTGAGGCAAGGGGAATGTCATTGCTTCAAATCCCCGCACTGGGTAGGCAGTAGTGGTTATCTGTTCTCTTTAGAGATTTTAATATAAAAAGCAAGTGTTCAATAAGAATCTATCAAATTAAATTATATACAGACTGGCGTTGCCTATAGGACACCAGCAAGGAAGTTCCAAAACCAGGGGATAATCAAAGCACCAAGCAAAAATGAAAGGAAGGAGAGCTTCCAGATAAAACATCTTAATAAAATCAAAATTATACACAAAGGATGATATTAATGGTTTGTTTAAATTTAGTGGATCTTGTGTCAAGAGTCTGAGAAGTAAAGGGAATTTATGGAGGTGCTCACGAGTATCTTCTGAATAAATTATTTTTGAACCATATCAGGAGTAACAGTGTTATGATGGCTGATGAACAGGTAGTCTTTCCCTCTACCCTTAAAACTCTATCAGCTGCCTCTGTCCGTCCAAGCTGGTACTCACCCTCTTCTCCTCCAATCCGCAATTATGTAGTCATATACAATATTGTAGTCGACACACAAATTGCCTAACCTTGAAAGAGACACATTGTAGAAGGTAGATTCTGTAACACTATTTGAAATGTTTTATCCTAACATTGCTCTACATGTCAAATAATGACATTCAAATGTCTCTCAGGTGCTAGGGTTCTCAAGGGTAGGATAGTAGAGTTCTAAACGAGGGGTTCTTCAAGGCTCTACTGTGTATACCAATGAGGTCAAAGCACAGAGCACTGTGCTCCACTTCAAACAGTAAACTGAATGATGACAAATGTTAGTTTTATTCCCCAGAGCATCATCTTTCAAAAAAGCATCCAAAGAAGTAAAGATTGGATATCTCAGCATAAATAATACTCTATCTCCACCTGTCACTAATACTTGCTGCTGACAAATTGATGTAACCATTTGAAATGCTAAAAAAAAGTGTTGTAGTCATTGTACTGAAACAAGCTAATACATTTTTAAGGAGAAGAAATGGGGTTTATTTTAACCTGGGGAAAGACGTGTAGACACAGAGAATGTGGGCAGGACTACTTTTTCTCTATAAATCTAACCTCCATCAGAAGAGACAAAAAATAACACAAAAAATGTAAACAAAATGAGTAGCCAAAAGAGAGGGTAATGATTTTGTCTTCTTCCAAGAGCAAATTTCTTGCAAATTATTTGTTTGGACTCATCTTTATGGGTCTTAAAGACAGGATTAATTTTGATTTAGTCTAGAAACTAAAGGTGCTGCAATCAATATTAAAGAATATCATCCTCATGGATGAATAACAATTTCATGGATGACTTTTGATGCTCTCAAGTTGGGTAACAGTAATAACAAAACACAGGACTGTAGGAACAAAAAGGTAAAGAGGCTTCACCTTTAGAATCTGTGCTGAAAAGTCTCAGCTTCCTCCTTTACTTGAGACTAATATTTTGAAAGCCCATTCGCCTAACTGGGGAAGAGCTTTTATTTCTATCTTTTTAGTAACATTTTTGGCAAGAATATCTCAGAAAATAAAAGAACCTGTGCATCCAAGAGACCTTCACTTTTCACACTTAGATAAAGGGGCCACTCCTGGACTCCATTCTCTTATCTGACAGACACTGCAATACCTTCTTTAAATATTTCAGAAACACAGAGAACAAAACAAAGATGAAATCCATGGCAAATACTACAGCATTAAGCACTAGCTTTAGTAGTATTTTTCTTATTCCTCCTAAACTTATGCCAGCCTGTCCCAGGGTTGGTTTGCTACTGAACAAGATCTGAGTCATGATGCAATGTGACTCTAAGTCAGCCACATTTCCTAAATTAACTATGTTATGTAATTAGTATCACTTGATGTATGTATCTGAGGTATTTTTCCCATAATTATCTTTTCCTTCCTCTCTTCAACAACACTACCACCCACATGGTTTTCAAATTACAGCTTTCACAGCCCTAGTTTATACAACTACTCAAATGTACAACCTTTTTTTTCCTACCTAGCCTTTGCAATATTTATGATATGCAATGCCTCAAAAAATTTCTTTGAGATGGAACTCTGTTCTTCAATCACAAATAAAATTCCAACCCAGGCCAAAAAGGGGGAAAGAGCCACAGTACACAGTGAAATATCCTGCTACCCTCCTCATGCCCAGATGCTGACTCAACTGTCTTCACTCGGGGTTGGGTACATAATGAAATGTACCAAGTCACCCTAGCCTTTGAACTAAATTAAAGAGGGCCACTAAGCATCCAAGCCACATCCCCCTCACTGGCCCCACCAATTCCTCAACTTCATGGAACCTCCGGCCCCAGATACTCTGTCAGTTATAGAAACCAATTTCAGTTAAAAGTCATGAGATGCCAAACAACTCAGAAATGAATATAGTTTCTCTCTCTCTCCTGTGACCATTTTGGGCTCTGCCAAGTTCATGAAGCGAAGTGAAGGAAAGCAGAAGGGACTTCTTCTTTGTGTCAGTAATTTGCCCATTTTTAAGATTTATTTGGCCCGGTGTTGGTGGTACATGCCTTTAATCCCAGCACTCAGGAGGCAGAGGCAAGCGGATCTCTGTGAGTTTGAGGCCAGCCTGGTCTCCAAAGCGAGTGCCAGGATAGGCTCCAAAGCTACACAGAGAAACCCTGTCTGGAAACACCAAAAAAATATTTATGTATATTATTTTTAGTTACACTTAAGCATGTGGGGTGGATATGTGCACCTAAGTACAGTGCCTATGGAGGTCAGAAGTATTGGCTCCCCCTCAAGTTACAATTCCAGGCTGTCATAAGCCAACAGACATGGGGGCTAGGAACAAAATTCAGATACATACTCTCAACAGCTGAGCCATCTCCCCAGCCCAGAAATGTATACTTCTAGCAAGTTACAGAGAGCAGAGGATGAGCACAGAAAAAGTACTGACTATTTAACATTGCTTTGACTTCTGCAGTGCCCCTTTTCAACTCTGCATAAATCTAACCTTACTAAAATGAATCCATCTTATTGAAATTTACCAAGAAAGTCTACATCATTGGCAAATAAAAATTGTGAGGTTTTTGGTTCTTTCATAAATTGCACAATATATTGATGGGTGATGAATTTAGTAGATGATGAAGGAATATTCTTGCAAAAGATTATTCTAAAGCCTTAATGGCACCAAGGGTGCATTGATATAAATTTCTCCTTCTGTGGAACTGAGGTGGGCTGTAGTGTGTGCCAATTCTGTTTTGTTTAATATGCTCTATAAGAAGACTCAATAGATTGATTATAGGTCCTTTGCTTCTGTGTAGTGTTGAGGACTTTTAATGCAGAAGCTATTGCTTTCCAGAGAGGGGGGCAGGGAGGGAAGGAGGGACAGAGGGAAGGAGGGAGAGGGATCTTCTCAATCTTTTAGATTTTGAATGACCATCAACATGGTCATTCAACATGGATGAAATCAATAATCGTGAATGTCAAAATATCCTTGTCCATGCTGCTTCACTAAAAGAGCACCGGAGACTTACAACTGCATAAAATTGGGAAAATTTAAGTGTTCCAGTTATGGTAAATTGGAATAGTTTTACAAAACTCTTGACGAACACTTGAGTATATTAATTGGGACTGACTAATCATGGCAGAGTAATTTTACTTCATGAGCCCTGAGTCCTTGGAAAAGGGTAAAATTGTTTTCTTCATATTTTAGCTGAAGCATCTGAGTTGTAACATGTCCCAGTATTCTGCAGTATTTCCCATAATAAATAGAGGAACCTAATCAGGTTCAATTCTTAATCCCTTTACTTAACCACTGTGTTTAGCTGATTGTCAGTTAAAAGAGCATATCAATACAAATCACTGACTAATATTTCTAAGGCAGAAACACCAAGACAGAAATTAATGTAGAAAGAAAATGATGGAAATGTGAAAAAAATAACATCAGACAAGGATGAAGTCTATATATCAACTGCTTTTATCCCCGTTCAGTGTGAAAAATAACCATGCTGAGAACAGAATAAAGGACTCTTTGTTTCCATATGCAGAAGACAAAGTGCAGGCATCTGAGGCTGAGTGTTGTAGCTGCCACCCTCTTCCAGTTTCCCTGCTTGAGGGTCCAATTAAAATAGAAAAGGATGGGGTTTGTGTTTATCTGTTACCAAGAGCTATATATTATTCCCTTTGATTTCTCTAGGCATAAAAACAGTTGGGCTCGTAGGAGGGAAGAAACAACGAGACCGGTGACAGCCATCTGCTCAGATCATAAAGGGCAGCCTGTCAACAGCATGCTTAATAAAGCCATTTCTTCCCAGGAATGCTTATCAACTATAGAGGTGGAAGGTCATGAACCCTATGCAGTTGATATGGCCAGAGTTTCAATGATATGCTTTTACATACTGCCTTCTCTGCTGCTATCAGAGTCACAGCTGCCAGTGTTGTCTACCAGACATCAAACACACCTTTTATTTAAAGCAATCAGTTGCCTCAAACAACAAGAGACAGTACAATATTGAAGTGCTAAATGAATATCCAAATGAGCCAATGTTTGTGTCATGCACTGATTATGCAACACTCATCAAATGGAAGGTACTGTTAAGAGTGTGGGTTGCTCTCACATATACTGTAATATTGAACCAATCTGGGGAACTTGGTTATATTGAGTCTTCAGATAGTATGGTGTTGTAGATACTTTCTCACAGTTCTCAGTGCTGCCGTGTAACAGCTTGAACTCAGATTGTTTTCCTTCTAAGTCTAGCAGATTTTCCATTATGTAAGAGCCAAGAAGCTTGGGATTTTGTTGTTAGGTAAGTGCTGAAAAACACAGTTGCGCTTATGGTTTGTATAAAGGCAGTTTCATGGACACATCGGTCTAGTGTTGGTTTATAAATCAAATAAGAATAATAATAACTGGGCTAGAGAGATGGGTCAGTGATTAAGAGTGCTTGAGGACCAGAATTTGGATACTAGCACCCACTTAACAAGCCTCCAGTTCCGGGAATCCAAAAACATCATCTAACCTCTGAGAGAATATAGGTATGTATACCTGCATACAAACACACACAAACACACACACACACACACACACACACACACACACACATATATATATATGTGTGTGTGTGTGTGTGTGTGTATGAATGAATGAATAAATAAATAAAATTTACTTATATCACCATAGAGGTGAACATCATACATGATATTCATGGTGACATTTTGTTTGTGTCATTTTTTATACCACCTAGACAAGAATTTCTTCTTATCTGCATGGAACAAACTACTTAAAGCCCCTTATCCTCTTAATTCTTGAAGACAGTATAATGAAAAAACTCTATAATAGTAGAGCATATTTCACCTCAATGAAAGGCATAGTCTGATTTTCTTTAACCATGGCCTGCTGTCTTAAATCTGTTGCTTTAAGATCCTATGCTAATATCACTGTATTAAAAAATGTCTAGAGTCTGTGTACTTTACTAAAGCCAAGGCCTTCTGGTCTACCTTTTCTTTCCAGGTGAGAATTGACACTTCTGAAATTGGAACAACCAAAATACTAAACCCAGAACTACCTTTCTTTCCAAATGACTCGCATGTGTTCCAAACTGTTGGTGATCAGGTGCTGAGTGGCTCTTGGATGTCCTTGTGTGGTTAGTCACTGCACTCACAGCTGTTGACTTACAGGCAATGTGTTGTGAAGCTTACTTTTCCAATCGGAGTGCTTTCCTCAATTCCAACTGTAGCCAGTGCTGATGGAATGTCATCACCTGTAGATTGATTTTGAACCTACAACACCACAAAAAAATTTCATCTCAAAATTTTTCCAAGGAGGTAACCGTCTAGTCTCAAAACCCACTACCAAGCAGCGTGCTTCATCAATCAATATGTGAAACATTTTCTTTTAAATTTGAAACAAATCCAAGTTCTTCCAATACAAAATCCAAGTCCAGATGCATGGAAAATATTTCTGAATCTCGCCTCTCCCAACAATTGGCTTTATTTTATTCATACTTTGTAAAGCTTATAGTTTCAGACAATGTACATGCAGAGATTTCATTTGGTAGCAACCAAAAAAAATCAGATGAAAACAAATGAGTAATGACTAGGTGTTCTTTTCCTTCCAATGATCTATTAGAAAAAGATGATTCTGGACTCTGATCTTGTGGAAGTAAATAGAAGTGAAAATAACCAGAGGTGTCCAGAATTAGTGAAATTTAGTCGACTGCTATGAAAAGTATAGGAAGTGAACTGGGTAACTGGTCCATGGCAAGGGGTGTCTGCCTTTAGAACAAAAATTATTAACCAAACAATATACCTACAAACTGGGACAGACCTAAGACTATAAAGAGGAGGGGCAGCTGGAAAGAGGTTTGCTTTGTTTTTTATTTATTAGTTCAAATTAGGAACAAGCTTGTTTCACATGTCAATCCCTTCTCCCTCTCCCTCCCCTCACTCCCTCCCTACCTCCACCCCCAATATACCCCCACCCTATCCACCCTCCACTCCCCAGGCAGGGTAGGGCCCTCAACAAGGGCTCCCCAAAGTCCACCACATCATCCTGGGCTGGGCCGAGGCCCTCTCTATGTGTCCAGGCCAAAAGTGCATCCCTTCATGTGGGATGGGCTCTCAAAGTCCCTTCTTACATCAGGGAAAAATACTAATCCACTACCAGGGGCCTCCTCATTGACATCCATGTTCAGGGGTCTGGATCAGTCCCATGCTGGCCTCCCAGACAGCAGTCTGGGGTTGATGTGCTCCCCCTTGATCAGGTCAGTTGTTTCTGTAGGTTTCACCAGCCTGGTACTGACCCCTTTGATCTTCATTCCTCTCTCTCTGCAGCTAAGTTCAAGAGTTCATTTCAGTGTATATCTGTGGATGTCTATCTCTACTTCCATCAGCCACTGGATGAGGGCTCTAGGATGGCATAAAAAGTAGTCATCAGTGATGGGGTAAGTACTTCTGTGTATGTGTATCTTATTGATTGTTAAATAAAGTTCTGTTTGGCCAATGAAACAACAAGTTAGACAGGACTAGGAGTCAAAGAGGATTCTGGGAAATGTAGTAGAGAAGTGGTGATCCAGGCCAGAAGTGACATAGCAAAGAGACTGATATTTAGCAAGGAGAAACAGGAAGTGTGCCCCTTTTCCCCTTCCTCCTCCAGCAGCGCCATGTGAGCCACCGGCAAGAGAGGGTGCCAGCGAAAGGCATCCTCTATTAGATAAGTCTTATAAAATATATAGGTTTATGATAATTAAGACTGAGCTAACAGATGATGAATGCCAAGCCGCATTTGAACCTAATACAAGACTCTCTGTGCATTAATTGGGGCCCTAACTCGGGCGAGCAGCTGGCATAGAGCACACACATGGTGGTGGGGCTCGGCAGCTTTTGGCAGAAAGATTTATTGTAACACATCAGTCTCAATATAGGGGAAGGATGTTTAGGTTAACTCTCCACCATTGCCTAGATTGTCAGTTTGTGTCATCCTTATAGGTCTCTGGAAATCTCCCTAGTGCAGATCTCTCCTCGGACCTATCATGGCTCCCTCTAATATGGTATCTCTCATCCTGCTCTCCTCTAAAAAAGCAATGGAATCTTGAAATTCTTAGGCAAATGGATGAAACTATAAGAAACCATTGTGAGTGAGGTAACCCAGTCACATAAAGAAAAACATGGTATGTACTCACTCATACATGAATTTTAGACATAGAGCAAATTACCAGCCTACAATCCTCTTCACCAAAGAAACTAGGAAACAAGCAGGACTCTAAGGGAAAAATGCATGGACCCCAGAATGGGAATTGGCAGGAACTCCTGAGCTAATTGGAAGCATGAGGGTAGGGGAGAGGAAGCTGCTAGAATGAGAGGAGGAGAAGAGGAGAGGAGAGGAGGAAATGGAGGAGCAGAAATATTGAGTTGGGACAGGTTTACTCTTTAAATATTCATTTTCAAGAAAATGTTCAAACAGTAGTATAAGATACTCTAGAATTTCTACAGCGAATCAAAGAAGTTTTTATCATGCTATCAAATTTATGGATCTGGATTTGAAAATGGTTTTAGTTCAGTTAAACACTAATATTGGTTGAAAATAATCACAAAACAAAAGCAAAAATTAAACATTTTATTTACCTTAAATGGATAATAAGAATTTCTGAATAATCTTATAGAAACTCATTGTTTGTGTTGTTTCTTGTTATTTGGGGGTTTGGTTTGGTTTTTCACAACTGCATTATGCTATATAACCTCGACTAGTCTGAAATTCACAGTCCTCCTGCCTCAGCTTCCATAAGTTGGGATTATAAAAATGTACCACCATGCATGAATAACTAAATTTTCTGGCATGAAACCACATATCATTCACATATCATTCAAGACTCTCAGTTTTAATTCTGAGATAAAAATAATCAGAGCTGAAAGCATCAACAAAGCAATTGCAATGAAATATCTTTGTAGGTATATCTTTTCCTTCAATCTCACCCTAATTTGACTTTAATTTTTAACAATTTGTGTTTATCAAGTCTTTTTGTTCATAACAACCTTAGACAAGTTTATTAGCTTATGTAACACTAAATACATCACATAGTTAGGATGAAGGGCAGCATATTAGAATTAGAACTGATGCATAGGGATGGGACTAAAGACTAATTTTATATAAAACACAACTATTGAGACAAGACCAGTGATAGTCAACCAAACATATTTTGTACCTTCACTTGTGTCAGTTCTACTAGGATCCCATTGGTCAAAAAAATTAAAGTCATAGGTCCATGACTTTGAACACTATACATTTGGAAAATAATAGAGCATTCCCTTCACCTTGGGCTATGTGCAGGATGTAGCTGAAGAATTCATAACATGGTAAGGATTAGGAACAGTAATCCTACCTACTGGAGTCTTTAAACATAATGGAAAAGTAAGATATTTCATCCAATGATAGTATAATATCAAGAGAGATATGATTATGATTGGGATAAATGAAGTAATGAAGATAATGAACTGTGCACTCATTTCTTCTATACTTCTTCCACTAGTCAATTAAATCAAGGCATGTTGTTAGTTTTATGTGTTCAGTATTCTGAAGATTTCTTGTGTAAAAGGTAAATTTTAATCAAAATTTCCTTATTCTTGACTGTTCAACACATTCTCAACACTGAAGGGCAAAGAAGAATGGTTCAACTAAACAATTAAAAAGAAAATTTTTGAATATGTATGTTAAAAACAAATTTATATACATTTACTAAATATAGTTCTTCATCAACAAATACATTACTAGTTATCAAGAAATGCAAACAGTAAAAATTCTATATTGTCTTTTGCTCTCAGATATTCTAAGTGTGAGAGACTAAAGAAAAGTACTCCTAGAGAAAAGATACTCTGATGTACCTTTCAGGAGGACATAAACACAAAATTAACGAATTGCTATGTGAATCACCTTCTCATCATTGTGACAATGCAACCAAGGAAACATATGGGGAAGATGGGATTTATTTTGGCTCTTGGTTTTTGAAGTTTCACTCCATGGCCAGCTGGCTTCATTGTACTCAGGCATGTGGCAAGAGAGAAATAGCAATGGCTGAAGGGCAGTCAGGAAGCAGAGAGAATGAAGGTAACAGGGATAAGATGAGATGAATGGAGATGACATAAGATAAGATGCACACTTAAAAGAAAAGCCCGCATTCCCTCAGGTATGGAATCATCACTAGATTGGTCCATTGATGAAATCAATGCCCTCATGATCAAATCACTTCTCTACCAACACAAACTGGGGACCAAGGATTCAATACATGAGCCTTTGAAGCCACTTTATGTCTAGGACATAACAGTGTGTATTTAAAACAGAAAATTTGGGGCAAGACAAGAAGAACACAATTGATGACCATCTGTAATTACTTGCATGTATTTTACTACCAAGAGCCAAATGTAAAGAATATACAAAGAGGGAAATCAGGGAAAAGAAAGAACCAAGTGACATCTACTATTCTTCTGTTGTTTGTTTTCTATTGTTTAAAGTGGGTTGAGAACTTAGCCATTCAGGGGAGAGACTGACTATGGAATCATAAGGCCTACTGTGCTACTAGCTAGTGGTATTGACCTCCTGATTTTCTTGTATCTTTCACCTATAGGTACTACTTTGTCTATTGGATTATGTTACAATTCCTAGGTGTATATTTATCCCTTATTCTGCTGTGAAATTTGAGATCAGATATCACCTCTTGTCTTTGGTAGAATAAATCTAGGAAAGAAAATATGACTTTTGATGTTTGACGTACAATACAATACTACTATAGTCTCCTTGGGTGCTGTGTGAAAAACTTGTTAAATTCATTTTGACTGAGGAAATTCCAGTATTTCTCTGAACACAAGCTCCACTCTCCACCCTTTAAAGTGTGATAATGTCTACAGTGAGACCTGAACCTAAATTCAACTATATTGCCTTGATACTTTCACATTAAACTTAAATCCTTTCCCAGTTATGAGAATTTGAGAACAGAAAGTAAGTCCTTTTATATGACATGTTCTGCTCATTAACAACTAATAAAATTCAGGAAGATGAAACCTGGAGATTCCTTAGACTCAGAATAACACCCTTATGAATGCATCAGCCTTGTGGGAAGTCACGGGGATGTCCTAGAGAAAATAATCTAGGCTTCATTAAATCTAAGAATCTGTGTTTTGCAGTAGAGCAATTTGAGATCCTGAGAGAGGAAATTATTTGTTCAAGATATCTACAAGATTCAAAAATGAGATACCCAAGACTTATATGAGAGTTAATGTATATTTTAATGGGATAAATCATTCAAAACTACTCTATTTCTTGCTAATTTACATCTCATGCACACCACCTTTTACTTGTTTACTTGGCAAAGCTGGCAAACTTTTGTCACTCCAGAAGTCTACCTCCATTGATTAAGAGCTGTAGGGATAATGGGAAAGCCATTTGCCCTCTCTTGTTTCAGTTCTAACACAGGATATGGCTTACACATCTCTCAAGTTCTATAGACTCTCTGGGAAATGAAAGATAGGAATGAGATTGGGTGACATTTGCTAGAAAAAAATGATACTTATAATTCCAAGATCTTAGACATGCCTGTGTAGATGTAGTGGGATGCTGTACTTTGGGTAGCAGGACAGACATTCCTATTACACATAGACTTTACTACTTATAACTGCAAGATCTTAGATTCTCCTGTGGAGATGTATTGTGACAGGCATACCTATTGCACATAGACTTCACTACTCATAACTCCAAGATCTTAGACATTCCTGTGTAGATGTAGTGGGATGCTACACTTTGGTCAGCAAGAAAGACATTCCTATTGCACATAAACCTCACTGGGATCTAGTGCTGATACTCACAGAATAACCAAATCCTGAAACCTTGTGCACAGAGTATGAGGACTGAAGGTTATCATGGTAAAGAGTAAGAAATAAAGAAAAGGGAAAGAGAAGTCACGTAAGAGTTTGTATTTGCGGTATTTGTATGTGAGAAGGAGTACATGCAAATTAGCCACAGAAAAATTTAAAAAGCTATAGACTAATACTTTAACCCATTTAAATTTTCTGAAAGTCACAAGTGAGTTTTTTTGGTTTTATTTCACTTTCAAATTCCTATTCATGATGGTTTACTTTTGTTATAATTCCTGTTTGACAGTGCAATAACAAATATGCAATGAAATGATAACAATTATAGGTGAGGTGGTCAATGGCCTTTTCCTAAACACCATAAAATGTTCATAGATCAGTGTCATTAATCTAATGATAGGAACTTATTCTGAAGACTTATACTCATGTAAAAAAATTATCATAGCAGTCGGTTAAAGTAAGTACTGACTTACTATATATATATATATGTGTGTGTGTGTGTGTGTGTGTGTGTGTGTGTGTGTGTGTGTGTTTGTGTGCCACTAGCAAATTATTTGCCTAGCAAGTGTAAGTCCCTTGCAAAAGGAAGTGTTATAACTGTCTAAAATAATGACAACAATTCTTCATGGCCTAATCACAATTGTTACCAGACCCCAAGCTCCTGAAAGCAGCTTGTCCTTTATTCTACCTTGCTTCCTACCATATATGTTCTACTCTTTTACCAATACCATTGTGAGCTCATCTCCATTTCCTGTCTCTACATTCACTCAATTTTAGCCATTCCAGATGTCCTATGCACTGTTGTTTCGTAACAGAAAACTACTTGTCATCACTTTCTCCAAATTACTCAAGCGGCATAGAGGGAAGTAATGGTAAAGACATTTAGTGGATCAACTTCCACCTAAGGGCCCTTTGTAGTCACTGTAGACTCTTACAACTCAGGAGTGGCACATCTCACTCCTCCTTGTCTAATTTTATTTAACCGTTTTCCTTACCAAGCATTATTACTTTTCAAAGTGTTAGTGGAAACATTTTCCTTATTAGGACAGTTCCCAAAGGGAAAATCATCTTCCAAGTTCAAGACCACATTGCAATAGAGCATTCAAATAGTTTCTCAACGGCTTGTGGTAGTCAAGGAAATATGAACTCAGTCTGATTTTACTTACTCTTTGAATCCCTGCATTTTCTCACAAAACAGAGTGCAAAGCTTTTCTCAGTTCTGTCTTCTAGCATGCCTTTGAGTAGCTGACATAAACTGCTCACTCATGGAGACCTATTCCATACTTCAACTTCTGAGCAACCATATTTTGTAAGATATTGTCCCATAGAGGGTTAAAGTAAGTATTTTGCATGGCACTCACAGTCTTTTGCAAAGACTAAAAATCATTTCAGGGAATAAGAAAATAATGGAGGACACTCTGGAAGTAAGCCACTAAAAGCCATCTTTTGAGGCTAACATGTGCAAATGGGTTGGCTGGGATCTACTGCTTTTAAGGCACAGTAATTTAGAAGCTTGTTTAAATCCTTTTAACTGCATTGGTATTTAAACTCTATTTGTATATCTGAAGACCAGAGGCCCTATTATAAATCTCTTAGAAACCTTCTGCTAATTTATTAAGTAAGAAGTAATAACTGTAGTGGCCGTAAGAATTCACAATATATGCGAGCCTGAGAACAGACCACCAAAATCACCAGAAGCCTAGAGTGGCCTATCACTGGCCATTCTCACTGTGTAAGACCTTAAAATGAAACAATATTCCTTGGAAGCCAATGAATCAACTTCCTTAAAGGGGTGAGTGGTGTAACCCAATCATCTGTCTAAAGTTCTTCCTTCCTGAGTCTGCTTTTATCTGCTCTGAAAAGAGGTTAAGCCCTCTGGGTTCTGTACACTCTATAGGGTAACCTGGTAACAACTTAATATGTGCTCATCACCCAAAAGTCCTCACAATTATCTTGCTTGTTTCTCCAAACACTGCTATCCATATGGACAGGTGTTTCATAACCATTCACTGCTTGTTACTTCTTTCCAGTATTAAAATATAAAAGCATCCAAAAGGGATGCTTTCTTGGACATGATAGCTCATTTGAAATGCACTCTATAATTAACAACTTTCAAAGCAAAGAGGTAAATTTTGTCACATGTATTATTAAAGAAGATTTAAGTCCCCCAGGACCAAATTAAGCACTTGATTAAAAATGTCCATGTTAAAAGAAACAAGTAGATAGGGAGTTGAGCTCTCAGCAATTCCAAATTAGTGCACTGATTGAAGTGCCGTTCAAGCCATGTAGAAAGACATAGATCGTGGACTGCCTTCACTATGAGAACTCAAGTGCCCCAACATGAATGCCAGTCAGCCAGAGTCAAGTTTAATGGCATACCTTGAAAGGATAAAAGGTAAGGGATTGTAATGAGAGAGCTAATGGACAGACAATCATCATGGAATAGAAAAATAATAATTGGAATTTATAAACCAGGCTCATTCATTCCTGAACAATTTAACTTTATTTTCAAATACGGGGTTATATTCTAGACTGTAGATTTATAATTACTGTCTTTATCTCTCTCATTCCTGAAACTGTTGGTCTACGCTTGTGACATCTCTGTTCCCATTTGTGTTAATTGAGAGGATGGAAAGAAATGATCACCAAAACTTTCTTTATAGTATCTGGAGAAGGATATTTTCCTTTTAAATATTCAAATTGCTTTTTTGCATTTATAGTGCTATTGTTTGAGACTTTATTACATACATATAATACATTTGAATCAAATTCACCCCTTATCCCCTACACCTTGATTTCTCCCTTGTCCCTCCCACAACTATTTCCTCCCAACTTCATGTAGACTTTTTTGGTCACAAAGTCCAAGTCCTAGGTGAGGAGCTGATGGCAACTGCTGGGAGAGAGGCTCAGTTTTCATTAAGGATGAAGCCCCCTAAGATGATACATAAGATCTAGTACAAGGTCTTATACTCATGACACATACTGGCAGTATTGAGAGCACTGGGTGGGTTTTTTAATTGAACAAACTGATTTTGTACAGTTTTCTTTCATTCTAATTATCCTTTGCCAAGCTTCTATAAATATTTGCAATTGACTCTAAAAAATACTTCATAGCCATCAATACCCAAACAGCCCTGATGCTGTAGGAATGATTCAGGATGCAGAAGGTACTCACTGTAATTTCCAGGTCTTTTTATCCCAGGAAAGGACCAAGGATACATGAAAATTTTAGAGATATTGAGACTGTTTACTAAGAAATCACTTCCAAAATCCAAAACAGGTTAGAGAGCTAGAAAAATTAGGGGTGCAAAGGCCCTGAACCAAGACAGTTGTGATCCTTTAATGATTGTTAGCATGGCACTGCCTTCTACCACATCTGCATATCATTTATGTTCTGTCACTTATGTGCTAGCCTAGTTTGTTGGGAGAAACAGTCAGTCTTCCTGCCAACTGGCTTCTCACAAATGTTCATCCTTATGCCCTCTCTCCATCTTATTCAGAAGTCACAATGGTAGAGTAAGATAGGAATGCCACCACGGTTGTTGTTGGTTTTTTTTTTTTTTAACAACAGCAAAAAAAAACATAAAGTGATAGATATAACAGATGAGGATTGGTATAGAACCCCTTTTAACTTAGTGTATGTAGCAAACGAGAGAATTTACCAAGCTTGCCAAAGCAGCTCAATGTCATTGCTTCCATTTCAAACTTAGATGAAAGAGAACTGATGTCAGTTACTTTGTACTTCCTATTTTTCTAAGGCAGTATCTTTGGTTGAGAGAAAAAGATCTTCCTTCAATGTGTGCAACTACCAAGCTTATGCAAATCTACAATTCAATTATATTCTTTAAAGCTAAAAACAGAATGCATACATGCTAATGAATTATTCTGCAAACTCTATCAGAATGACAATGTGGACTGTGGCCAAAACAAAACTGTTGTGTGAATCATAACTCGAAATTTCCTGCTCTGTTTAAAAATCCCCCAGGGAAGAACAGCCACAGAGACCTTTCTTATTCTAGAATCACATTCTTCCAGAGATGAAAAAACAGCTTACCTGTATGACCCACCTTGAAGAGAATTAGGAGTCCTTGAATATGTTGTTTTATCCTTCTGAATCTCTTTGCTTGCATGATGGGTTTTGCCTCTCTTATCTCTATTCTAGCATTGACATTATGTGATTCTATTGCACAAGTGTGACCCAGCAATTGAACATTACAATAAAATCACACAAAAGGGAGAGGGATACTAGACCCCTGAGGAAAGGAACATACACCTCAGCTGTCCTTCAAAATGTTAAACAATAGGTAGTTTTCTTTGACTGAATGTATTTTTAGTGGCCAATACCTAAAATTCTGCTTCTCCCATAGGCTTCTGAAAATAAAAAAAATGGTTTTAAATTATCCAATTCTAAGCAATGATTTGCAACTCAAAGATTTAAAATTTGCTTATAAGTAAAAGGTGAAAATGTTCATGCATTAAATAATTCAGGCTCTGTCAGTACAAAAGCACAACTCTCACCTCAAAGAGATTAAATAGTTTATTCTGAAGCCAAATGTGAATGACCATGGTCTGGGGACACAGATTTGGGTCACCCTAAATTCCGTGTTCCAATACAGAAGCAGCTTGATGAAGTTTGCATAGTATCAGAGCAAAGAAAGACACTGTACAAATATATCCTTGGAAACATCAGAGAGGTGGGTTGCAGCAAAGTGGGGAAGAAACCTGTTATGAGCTTCAGATCTTCAGATACTATCTGATGACACTTTCAGCT
Source organism: Cricetulus griseus (assembly GCF_003668045.3). Taxonomy (NCBI): domain Eukaryota; kingdom Metazoa; phylum Chordata; class Mammalia; order Rodentia; family Cricetidae; genus Cricetulus; species Cricetulus griseus. The sequence goes on from NC_048598.1 coordinate 112,628,198, forward strand.
TATGAGCTGGTCAAAGATGATAGCCTACTAATGCATTCCAAATGAAAACTGGGTGGGGATGGGAATATGAGAGATCAGATTGTGGGGGAGGAATAGAGGGAGAGAGTAAGGGAAAGACAGCTGGAATTGGAGGGGATTTGGGGGATGATGTGGAAACCTAGTGCAGTAGGAATACCCTGGAATCTAAAAGGGTGGTCCTAGTAGGTTTCCTAGTAATGAAGGATACAGAGCCTGAAGCATCCATCTTCTGTAATCTGTCAAGGCTTCCAGTGGTGGAACTGGGACACCAACCCAAACACAAAACCTTCAACCTACAATCTGTCCTGCCTGCAAGATGTGCTGGGGCAATGGTAGCACAGAACTTGTAGGAGTGGCCAACCAATAACTGGTCTAATTTGAGGTCAGAGAAGGAGCCCAGGCTTGACACTGCCTGGATGGCCAGGAGTCAGAGGTTGGATAGTCTAGAGACCTAAGGTAGAATCAAACACTGCTGGACAATAAATAAATAAATTTAAAAATTAATTAATGAAATATTTACTAATGAGATTATGCTATAGTCATAAATTGGTACCTAGTTCTGTTGACAATGAAAAAACTGCCTCTGACAGCTGATGAAAGCCAATACAGTTGCATAGCCAAATATTAGATGGAGAGATCCAAGACTGGAAGTGGGGTGGAGGAACTTTGCGAGCCAAGGGACTCAAGGACACTGGAAAAGCCCACAGAATCAACTAAGCAGGGCTCATCAGGGTTCACAGAGTTGGAAGCAAAAATCACAGAACCTGTATGGATCTGAGTAAGGCCCTCTGCCTGTTTTTTACAGTTGTTGGCTTTAGTGTTTTGAGGCAACTCTTGACAGTAGGAGTGTGGGTGTCTGAATATTTTGCTTGCTTTTGAGACCCTTTTCTTCCTAGTAAGTTGCCTTGACCAGATTTGATGTGAGGGTTTGTGATTGCTCCTTTGGTATCTTGTTGTGCCATGTGCAGTTGATGCCCTGGGAGCCTTTCTGTTTTCTAAGCGGAGATGCAGGGGAAATCTGAGGGTGAGGTGAGGTGGTGGGGGACTTGGGAGAAGTGGAGGGAGGGGAAGGTGCAGTTGGGATGCATTGTATGAGAGATGAATAAATAAAAATTAAAAAAAAAACTGGGGCTCAGTTTGTACATTCCAAATGATTTACCTAATGGTTGCAAAATCATTGGGTGAGGTAGAGAGGAAGTCAATAAATGGATATTAGGAGGACTAAGAATAGTCCAAGGCAATCTGACTCTTTAATTGCAAAATTCATTGAATTTCTGACCAGTTAACCAGTCTTTGCAGAAGGCTCAGTTTGAAGGTAAAGGCTCTATGGTCATTTTATGACTATTAAATTTCTTATTGATGAGATCGGGAGCAAAAAGATTGAGTTGGGGGAAGAATAGAAGAAAACAAGAAAGGAGATACCATAATAGAGGGAGACATTTTAGGTTTACAGAGAAATCAGGAACTAGGGGGAATATCTGGAGATCTACAAAGATGACACCAGCTAACAATCTAAGCAACAGAGCTACCTTAAATGCCCTCCCCTGATAATGAGATTGATGACTGATTTATATCCAATCCTATAGCCTTCATCCAGCAGCTGGTGGAAGTAGAAGCAAACACCCACAGCTAATCAATGAAATTAACTGGAATCCAGTTGCAGAGAAGGAAGAGTAATGAGCAAAAGGGGTCCAGACCAGGTTGGTGAAGCCCACAGAAACAGCTGACCTGAACAATGGGGAGCTCTTGGTCCCCAGACTGATAGCTGGAATACCATCATGGGACTGATCTAGACCCCATGAACGTGGGTTTCAGTTAGGAGACCTCAGAAATCTATGGGACCTCCTGTAGTAGTTCAATACTTATCCCTAACATAGTTGTGGACTTTGGGAGCCCATTCCACATAGAGGAATACTCCCTGAGCCAAGACACACGGGGTGGGCCTAGGCCCTATCCCAAAGAATATGATAAACTCTGATGACCCCCTATGGAAGGCCTCACCCTCCCTGGGGAGCAGAAAAGATGGGATAGGTAGGTAGGGTTTTAGTTGGGGGGGTGGGAGGGGAGGAGGGATGGGAGAGGGAACTGGGATTGACATGTAAAACAAACTTGTTTCTAATTCAAATGAAAAAAGCATCTGCAAAAAAAATTCTTATTGAAAACTATGACACATTATAGATTTCATCCACACATGATAATCTATATTTTGCAGACAAACTATATTTATTTAGTGAATGAAGCCCTGCTACATATATGATCAGGCTTCAATGTCACACAAATTATGTGCAAACACTTCCTTTGGTGGGTAGGAAAAAACTGGTTGGTTTCTCTTCTGCCACTTTTGTTTTCCCTCTCATACTTTAAAAATAGAAACAAAGTTTGGCCAGGTGATTAAAACCTAGCCACAATATAAATTTAGAAAGAAAAGGAGAAAGAAGAGAGAGAAAGGGAGAGACCTAGAATGGAAAAGTTAGTACAAGGCTGTGGGAATGAGAAGACCAGAGAAATCCCAGTTTTGTGTTAATTAATGTAGAGCATGATCTTGAATAAATCAAGAGACCTCTTTGATCCTTGAAGCTTCATCTATAGAATGACTTGGCTGGATTACTAATGATTATTAATGGTGTTTACCTTCTCTCCTAACTAAACATGTTATGACTGTAAGCACTTGTAATTAGAAAATACTTACAAGATGAACACCCAGACGGGAATGCAGAATACATTAAAGTCCCTGTTTGTAGTCTCATTATGATCACAAAAGTTGGTGTGGGTTTGGGAGAGATTAATGGCTGCTTACTTGCTTTTAACCTGTCAGTTCAAGGGTACCACCTTACCATCAGTACCTCTTGTAAATTCTGAACACATAAGATACCCACAGATCATTGCAATGTTCTTATCCCTTCCTCTGGGACCACCAAACTATTATTCAAATTTTTCCACTTAGGCTCAACTGACACTGTTCTGGAAGAGCTAAAGGAGTTCATATAAAACTCTGTGAACCTGGATGGAAGGGTAATAGAAGTCATTGAAATGTAGATAACAGGGAGAGGGCTGTTTGGAGCACTTAGAGCATCTACAATGAAAAGATTCGCATTAGTGCCAATGACTATTATTCTATAAAAATTCTCTTTGTGATAGATCAGAAGGAGCTGAACCCTTCAACTAAAGCATTTAATTCACACCTGACAATGATTTTCAGAATACAGAGCAAGCAATGTTAGTAATTCCATTCTTAGCCCAGGGAAAAACTGTGCTGAAGAATACAGTGCAATAAAATGAATGTCTATGGCTCTTGAAAAATCAAAACTCTGAAGAGAAAGGCCCCCTGGCCAAAAAAAAAAAAAAAAAAAAAAAAAAAGTGAGCTTCCTGTGTCATTGTGAGTTCCTCAGTTTCAAGTAGTCAATTACAGACGGAGATTCCAATACTTAATGTTATTCTGCATTGGTCTCACACACACACACACACACACTTGTACAAACAAACATGGTACACACTGGGTATTTTGTTTGCTTGTTTGTTTTTTAGTATTTGAAATGATGTTATTAGCCAAACTTCAAGTAATGAAGATAACTGTGTGCATATATGTTGACATATAATTTGTGTCCTGTTACTGGTCAGATTTCTCTTTGTTGTTTTTTTTTTTTTACATACCAACCACAGTTCCCCCTCCCACCCCTCAACCTCTGCCTTCCCACCCCCTCCCCTAACCCCAGCCCCCAATTCATTCCTCACAGAGGGTAAGGCCTCCCCATGGGGAGTCAACAAACCTGGCATTATCAAGTTGAGGCAGGATGAAGCCCTTCTCCCTGTATCAAGGCTGAGCAAGGCATTCCCTCCATAGGGAATGGGCTCCAAAATGCCAGGGATAAATCCTGGTCCCACTGCCAGGGTCCCCACAAACAGACCAAGCCACACAACTGTCACCCACATTCAGAGGGCCTAGTTTGGTGCCATGCAGGTTCCCCAATACTAGGTATTTTCTCAAACACTTTCTGAAGATCATTAAGCATGTTTGACAGGTTTCCAAAACTCCAATAAGAATAAAGTTGAGGTAGGACAGTGGGCTGCACTCAGCATTCTCAGGGTGTCTTCACTATCCTTTGTTCTTCTGTCTGCTTGCATGAATGTCTATGAAGCAAACTTGGTCATTGAGGGGTTTTCTACACCCTGGACCTGAAGCTGGACAATTACATCCTTTTTTCCACCAAATGTAATATAAAGCAAATGACATAGGCAGATGGAGTTTGGGTATATCTTTGAAAGGCTGAAGAGATGGTTCAAGAGCATTTGCTGTTTTTGCAGAGAACTGGAGTTGGTTTCTCAGCACCCATATCCAGTGGCATATATATATTCCCACTCCAGGGCATGCAACGCCTTCTTCTGGGCTCCATGAGTACTAACACAGGTGTGAATACACACAGAGAGACACACACACACACACATATACAAAAATAAGTTAATTAATTAGTTAATTAAATCAGAATATCTTTATCTGCATATTAAAACCCAATGTAGCCTTATGATTGCCACTCTCAGACTTTCCACAACTTTCTTCATAGAATTAAACATGCCTATACAGTTACAGTGAAGGACTAGAAAATAACAGTGCCCTTTTGGTAATTATAAAGAGGAAAAAGTTAACTATTTTATTCAACTTAAGCCTATCCTAGAAAATAGGACTTGACATAAACCATGATGGTTCTTGGCAGTTGAGACACATCTTGATGGAATAGAGATATTAGGAACTATCTTCCAGTGGAATTTCCTCTAGCTTGACAGTTTTAAACAAAGAGGAATTCAGGGGCTGCAGAGACCACTCTATGGTTAAAAGCAAGCACTGCTACTACAGAGAAACCAGGTTTAGCTCACAGCACCCTCAGCATAGCAGGTGGTTTGCAACTGCTTCAATCTCTGCTCCAGGAAATCTCATATCCTCTTCTGTCCTCTGCAGGCACCCGCATGCACACAGGGTACAGATAAACTCATGTGGCCACATGCACATAAATTCAAAATAAACAAATCTTTTAATAGAGCTAATTCAAGTTGTGCACAGAAATGTAAGAAGTATGTATATGTGTAAGACAGGACTGTACAGTTCTGCCTCTTTGGATGTTATTAAATTAGTAATTCATTTTGTGGGGGGAGGGACATGTTGAGAGCTAGGAAAAGCCAAGGCTTTCTCGGAGATTCTAAGGAAAGTGCAAAAGGAACCTGTAAGTGGATGCTTCCTGTCCCAGAGCCTCTAGGTCCCAAATACCCAGCAGCTGCTTCCAAAATTGCCACACAGATATTTGTATTAATTATAAATGTTTGGCAAGTAGCTCAGGCTTATTACAAACTAGGCTTTACATTTTAAGTTAACCCATATTCCTCATTTACCCCATACCATGCGCCAATACTTTTATTAACATGCTATGTTCAACTCCTGTTCCCTCTATGTCTGATTGGAATCTCCTGGCTCTGCTCTTATCCCTCCCATCATCCTTAGTTTGGTTACTTGCCTGGCTACTGACCAATCAGCATTTTATTATACCAATACAAGTGATGCATAATAATTTGATGCATAATAATTGATCTACCAAGAAATCATGTGGCTATAAAACTTTTCCTGTGCCTCCCAGATCCTGAGCCCAAAGCTTACAGCCAATAATACCTACACACATAGCTTGTGCAAATAAATAGCTAAATTCATTTTTCTTATTAGAGTTATGATTAGGCTTATCATATTTTATCACAACTGTCTCACCAGAGAGAAAGGAGAGCAAGTCTTCATTATGCACCACTACCTGTCAAAGCAAGAACTTCCTTAAGGAACACCTAAGCAATCAATCATGTATTTTTGGAGTTCACAATGCACAAAAGCATTGAACCAAAGTAAAACTCACCTAGTAAGCAACTGCTTGACTGGTCAGCACAGCTGGATTTACTTAGCTAATGGAGCGAACACTTGTCTTCTCTCTACTACTCCCACAATTCAGTTACTTCTGTGTTGACAAAGTTTGTATGTTTTACAATTTGACTAAGCAGAAGTTCATTCAAGGATGTGGTGAGCATTGATTTATCTACTATTTATGACTCTCAGAAAATCCTGCATATTATAAGTCATAGCCAGCAGGAACATCTTTCCACCTAAGTGCAAACTCAGGGGAATCCAGGGTTATGAACTAAAGTTTTATAGATGGACATTAGGGTCTAGTGAACATCAGCTAGGACTTCCAAGGTCTTAAAGCCTTGCATAAGGATAGAGATGTGGATAGTAACAGTAGAAGACACATATATTAAGAAAAAGAAAGACTCCTGCAATTCAAAGTGGGCCAGATCTGGAGAAAAGCCAAAGGTTCCATGATGCTTGACTTCAGTAAATTGGGATGTTTGTACAGACTGCATAGAATTATATGTCAGCCTTGAAAGAAAAGGATGTGAAGGCTGGTTTTATGATAATAATAATAGTAATAATAATAACTGTTATCATTATTTTATGTGTTTTGTATAAGTACTTCAGTACAAGTACCCTTCAAGGCCAAATCAGATGCCCATTCAGCTTAGGTTACAAGTGGTTGTGAGCCTCTGAGATGCCAGATGTGGATGTTGAGAAGTAAACATATGTCCTATGCAAGATTACTACATAATCTTAACCACTGTTCTGTCTTTCTAACCCCTTTTATGTTAGGCTTGGGACCTTTAAACATTCCTCTCAGCCTTACTCTCCTGCCTCAAAAGTGCTATTGTGATGTGAGCATGGTAGCCAGTGTTACTACTAACAAAGAAACAGGGGAGAAATATACATAGTTTTTAAAAGTCTGGTGCCAGAAACTAGCATGTACAATGATGTGAATGATTTCATACAACACAATGGTAAAATTTTAAGTAGAGTCAGTTATCAAAGATGCATAAACAAGCCAACCTGATCCATAATGAGCCCCATTCACCCCCATCTCTCTGGTCCTGTGCCCGCTTGGAGTAGACTTACCCAGGCAGGGAGGAACTCCCTGAGTCTGGAAATACCCTACTCTTCCTTCCCATTCCACCGACCTGAACCCTACGGAGGCCTAACTCCTTCAGAGTGAGGAGACTACCAGGAGAGGCAAGACCATCCAGAGCTGCAGACATTGAATCTCTGGCCCACACACACCACTGGGTCACAAGAGGAGATACAGAGAACCCACCTGCACCCACTGGAAGAAGATATGGGAAGAAGACAGAATAAGAACTCACTCAACAACAGAAAGACCAATATGAAACTATCAGAATCTAGGGACTCCACACCAGGAAGATCTGAAAAGCCCAACACAGAGCATGAAGAAGAGATGGATCTCAAAAATTATCTCAGCAAGATGATAGAGACCATTAAAGAAGAAACAAGAAAATCCCTTAAAGAAATAGAAGAAAAAGCAAACAAAAAATTACACAAAATGGAGGAAAAGACAAACCAAAAAATTCAAGAAAAAATCAAATCTCTTAAAGAATCTAAAGAAACCCAAGAAAAAATATCCAAAGAAGTGAAGGAAGTTCTTGAAACAGTTGAAAGAATGAAAGCTGAAATAGACACAATAAAGAAAACACAAAATGAGACCATGCTGGAAAGGAAAGGCTGGATAAACAATCAGGAACTGAAGATGTGAGTATAACTAATAGAATTCAGGAGTTGGAAGAGAGAATCTCAGTTATTGAAGACTCAATAGAGGATATACATTCATCGAAAAAAGAAAACCTCAAGTCCAACAAATCCCTAACACAAAATATCCAGGAAATATGGATATTTTGAAAACACCAAACCTAAGAATAATAGGTATAGAAGAAGGTGAAGAAACACTGCTCAAAGGTACAGAAAACATATTGAACAAAATCATAGAAGAAAACTTCCCCAACCTATGGAAGAATATGCCTATGAAAGTACAAGAAGCTTACAGGACACCAAACAGACTGGACCACAGAAAGAATCCCCCCACCCCCGACACATAATAACGAAAACACCAAGTCTACAGAATAAACAGAAAATATTAAGAGCAGCAAAGGAAAAAGGCCAAGTAACATATAAAGGCAAACCAATCAGAATCAAACCTGACTTCTCAATGGAAACTCTGAAAGCCAGAAGGTCTTGGATAGATACCCTACAAGCACTAAGGGAGCATGGATGTCAACCCAGACTACTGTACCCAGCAAAACTCTCAATCACTATAGATGGAGAAAACAAGATATTCCATGACAAAAACATATTTAAACAATACATATTCACAAATCCAGCACTACAGAAGGTCCTGGAAGGAAAATTCCAACCCAATGACCATAACTACACTCACAAAAACACAGGAAATAGATAATCTAATTTTACCAAACACAAAAAGAAACAGGAGGGTGAAATCCACACACAATGACACCACCAACAATAAATCCAAAACAAACAAGAACCAACGAACAATGGACATTAATATCCCTAAATGTCAATGGTCTTAACTTACCCATAAAAAGATATAGACTAACAGAATGGATATGAAGACAGAATCTATCCTTCTGCTGTTTACAAGAAACACACCTCAACTTCAAAGACAGGTGTTACCTCAGAGTAAAAGGATAGGAAAAGATTTACCAAACAAATGGGCCCAAGAAACAAGCTGGTGAAGCAATCCTAATATCTAACAAATTAGACTTCAAACTGAAATCAATCAAAAGAGATGAAGAAGGGCATTTCATACTCATCACAGGAAAAGTCCATCAAGATGAAGTCTCAATCCTGAATATCTATGCCCCAAATACGAAGGCACCCACATTTGTAAAAGAAACATTACTAAATCTCAAACCACACATAAAACCACACACACTTATAGTAGGAGACTTCAACACCCCCCTTACACCACTAGACAGGACTGCCAGACAGAAACTTAACAAAGAAACAAAGCATCTGACAGAAGTTATGACCCAACTGGGTTTAACAGATATTGAGAGAACATTCCATCCAAACACAAAAGAAGATACCTTCTTCTCAGCGCCACATGGAACCTTCTCAAAAATTGACCACATAGTTGGCAGCAAAGCAAACCTCCATAGTTACAAAAGAATTAAAATAACCCCTTTTTATCTTATCAGATCACCATGCATTAAAGCTAGAATTCAACAGCAATACGAATTGCAGAAAACCTACAAATTCATGGAAAATGAATAACACCCAATTCCACTATTCCTGGGTTGAGGAAGAAATAAAAAAGAAATTAAAGACTTCCTAGAATTTAATGAGAATGTAGACACAACATACCCAATATTATGGGACACTCTGAAAGCAGTGTTAAGAGTAAAGTTCATACCACTAAGTGCCCACACGAAGAAACTAGAGAAAAGTCACATTAGAGAATTGACAGAAAAACTGAAAGCTTTAGAGCAAAAAGAAGCAAACTCACCAAGGAGGAGTAGACGCCAGGAAATAATCAACCTGAGGGCTGAAATCAATAAAGTAGAAACTAGGAAAACAGTACAAAGAATCAATGAAACAAAGAGTTGGCTCTTTGAAAAGATCAACAAGATAGACAAACCTCTAGCCAAACTAACCAAAAGGCAGAGAGAGAGCATGCTAATTAACAAAATCAGAAATGAAAAGGGGGATATAACAACGGACACTGAGGAAATCCAGAGAATCTTCAGGTCATACTTTGAAAACCTGTACTCCACAAAATTCGAACATCTAAAGTGGATAGATATCACTTACCAAAATTAAGCCAAAAGAGATAAGCAGTTTAAATCGAACTATAACCCCTACTGAAATAGAAGTACTCATCAAAAGCCTCCCAACCAAAAACATCCCAGGGCCAGATGGCTTCACTGAAAAATTCTACCAGAAATTCAAACAAGAGCTAATTCTAGTACTCCTCAAACTATTCCATACAATAGAAGCAGAAGGGATATTGCCGAGCTCTTTCTACAAGGCTACAATCACTTTGATACCCAAGCCACACAAAGGTATGACAAAGAAAGAGAATTACAGACCAATATCCCTCATGAACATCAATGCTAAAATACTCAATAAAATATTGGTGAATTGAATCCAAGAACATATCAGAAAAATCATCCACCATGATCAAGTAGGCTTCATCCCAGGGATGCAAAGATGGTTCAAGATACGAAAATCCATCAATGAAATCCACAAACTGAAAAAGAAAAACCACATGATCATCTCACTAGATGCTGAAAAAGCCTTTGACAAAATCCAACATCCCTATCAACATCCAAGATCATGATAAAGATCTTGCAGAGAACAGGAATAACAGGAACATATCTAAACATGATAAACACAATATACAACAAACCAATAGCCAACATCAAACTTAATGGAGAGAAACTCAAAGCGTTTCCTCTAAAATCAGGAACAAGACAAGGCTGTGCACTCTCTCCATATCTCTTCAATATTGTACTTGAAGTTCTAGCTAGAGCAATAAGACAAGAAAAGGGGATCAAATGGATACAAACTGGAAAGAAGAAGTCAAACTTTCATTATTTGCAGATGACATGATAGTCTACATTAGTGACCTAAAAAACGCTACCAGGAAACTCCTACGGCTGATAAACACCTTCAGCAACATAGCAGGATACAAAATTAACTTAAAAAAAATCACTAAGTAGCCCTACTATATACAGATGATAAATCCAATGAGAAAGAAATCAGGGAAACATCACCTTTCACAAAATCCACAAGCAACATAAAATATCTTGGGGTAACACTAACCAAAAAAGTGAAAGACCTGTGCAATAAGAACGTTGAGACTTTAAAGAATGAAATTAAAGAAGTTACCAGAAAATGGAAAGATCTCCCATGCTCTTGGATAGGTAGAATCAACATAGTAAAAATGGCAATCCTGCCAAAAGTAATCTAGGGATTCAAAGCAATCCCCATCAAAATCCCAACACAGTTTTTCACAGACATTGAAAGAACAATACTCAACTTTATATGGAAAAATAAAAAAACCAGGATAGCCAAAACAATAAAGGATATTCTGGAGGCATCACCAACCCCGACTTCAAGCTCTACTATAGAGCAATAGTTCTGAAAACAGCATGGTATTGGCACAAAAATAGACAGATAGACCAATGGAATCATTGAACCAATTGAAAACCCTGATATTGATCCACGCACCTATGAATACCTTATTTTTGACAAAGGTGCTAAATCTATACAATGGAAAAAAGATAGCATCTTCAACAAATGGTGCTGGCACAATTGGATTTGGACATGCAGAAGATTGCAGATAGATACATATCTGTCACCATGCACAAAACTTAAGTGCAAATGGATCAAAGATCTCACCATAAATCCAGCCACACTGAATCTTCTAGATGAGAAAGTGGGAATTACCCTTGAACAAATTGGCACAGGGGACCGCTTCCTGAACATTACGCCAGTAGCACAGACATTGAGGTCTGCAATTAATAAATGGGACCTCCTGAAACTGAGAAGCTTCTGTAAAGCAAAGTACACAGTCAGTAAGACAAAACGACCACCCACAGAATGGGAAAATATCTTCACCATTCCCACATCTGACAGAGGGATGATGTCAAAAATATATAAGGAGCTCAAGAAGCTAGCCACCAAAACACCAAACAATGAAATTTAAAAGTGGGGTGCAGAACTAAATAGAGAATTCTCAACAGAGGAATCTGAAATGGCTGAAAGAGACTTAAGAAAGTGCTCAAAATCCTTGGCCATCAGAGAAATGCAACTCAAAACAACTCTGAGATACCACCTCACACCTGTCAGAATGGCTAAAATCAAAATTACCAATGACAATCTATGCTGGAGAAGATGTGGAGAAAAAGGAACACTCCTCCATTGCTGGTGGGAGTGTGAACTTGTAAGACCACTCTGGAAATCAGTATGGCAGTTGCTCAGAAAAATGGGAATCAGTCTACCTCAAGATCCAGCCATTCCTCTCTTGGGTGTATACCCAAAAATCGCATGTTCATACAAGGACATATGTTCAACCATGTTCATAGCAGCATTGTTTGTAATAGCCAGAACCTGGAAGTAACCTAGATGCCCCTCAACTGAAGAATGGATAGAGAAAATGTGGTATATTTATACAATGGAATACTACTAAGCAGAAAAAAGCACTGGAATCTTGAAATTCGCAGGCAAATGGATGGAACTAGAAGAAACCATCCTGAGTGATGTAACCCAGTCACAAAAAGACAAACATGGTATGTACTCACTCATATATGAATTTTAGACATTTAGCAAAGGATTACCAGCCTATAATCCTCTTCACCAAAGAAACTAGGAAATATGAAGGACTCTAAGGGATAAATGGACCCCAGGAATGGGAAGTGGCAGGAACTCCTGAGCTAATTGTGAGCATGAGGGTAGGGGAGAGGGAGCTGCCACAATAAGAGCAAGAGAAGAGGAGTAGAGGAGAGGAGATGGAGGTGCAGAAAAATGAGTTGGGGGAAGAATAGAGGAGATAGAACAGGATGAGAGATACCGTATTAGAGGGAGCCACTATAGGTCCGAGAAGAGATCTGGAACTAGGGAGATCTCCAGAGACCTACAAGGATGACACGATCTGACAATCCAGGCAATGGTGGAGAGGATAACCTAAAAGCGCTTCCCCTTAAATGAGATTGATGACTTCCCTTTATGCCATTCTAGAGCCCTCATCCAGTGACTGATGGAAGCAGAGGCAGACATCCATAGACATACACTGAGTTGAAATCTGGAATTTAGTTGAAGAGAGGAAGGAATGAAGATCGAAGTGGTCTGTACCAGGTTGGAGAAACCCACAGAAACAGTTGGCCTGAACAAGGGAGAGCACATCGACCCCAGATGCTGTCTGGGAGGCCAGTACAAGACTGATATAGACCCCTGAACATGGATATCAATAAGGAGGCCTCTGCACTCCAGGGAGCCTCTGGTAGTGGATTAGTATTTTTCCCTGGTGTAAGAAGGGACTTTGAGAGCCCATCCCACGTGAAAGGATACACTCTGGCCTTTGACACATGGGGAAGGGCCCAGGCCCAGCACAGGAAGATTTGGAGGACACTGCAGAGCCCCCGTTGAGGGCCCTACCCTGCCTAGGGAGTGGTGGGTGGATGGGGTGTGGGGTAGGTTGGGGGTGGGGGAGGAGGATGGGGGTGAGGGGAGGGAGAAGGGACTTACATGTGAAACAAGCTTGTTCCCTAGCTTGAAATAATAAATAAATAAATAAATAAATAAATAAATAAATAAATGTAGATGCTTAAACAAAAGTCTTGCCCTGTCAGTCCTTATCTTGAGTAAAGGTATAGGATGCAATAGTATCATGTATGTCTTTGCATTTTGAATGAAAATTGTACAAAATAATTGAACAGAACTATGATGGTCAAAGATCCTATGGACATTTTTGTTATCGAAAGCAGAAAAAAAAACAATTCTAGAAGATAGAATTATATTTATATTCAGTCAATAAAATAACCTTAAAATGTTGTATGAAGAAGTCATCAAAATTGTATTCAAAATGTATGCTTGAAATTTCAACATTTAAGAGGCAGAGCTAAAGGATCACTGTTAGCAAGGGGCCATCACAGGCTACATAAAGATTTACAGACCAACCTGGGCTAGATACAAATATCTTGTCACAAAAAATAATTAAGAAAAGTGTATAAAAGTAATGTGGCAATTGCCATCACGACAAAAGTACAAATTATTATTCAAGTTTCCCAAGACTATCACCTAGCACTTCTATTCTCACCCAGAAAAGAGCTTTAAGGGTCAGACTTCAGAAAAACTAATAGTCTTTAGTCATAATCATCCTCTCACCAAAGAGAAGCTAGCAGATTGCTCCGTGCATTGACTTCTGGGACAATCCTTTTTGAACTATGTACACAGTAGTGTAGCTCAAGGTGAATCCCCACCCTGACGCCACTTCCCGAGACTGCTGAAGTTTCTTCTTAGGTTCCCTTCTCTATCCAAGTGGCTGATATACAACCTCTTGAGTATCCCACTTGCCGCTCACCTCCTACAGCCCAAATCCTCTTTCCTTTTTCTGTTTCTTCCCCATTCGGCTATGACAATCCCCACTGACTTCATCTAAAAAATTTAGCAAGAATGTGTTTTACCACATAGCTCTTATAAACTATCTTGCCAGTAAAGGAAGGTCAGAGCTGAAACAAACATGATTTTGAATTATACATCATAATTTACCATAATTCAAAATCATAAAACAAGCCCTGCCTGAGACATCTTTCCCCTAACAGTATCCATGTCCTAAGGACCCAGGCTTCCTACAGTTGCAGACTTAGTTTCTAGAATCCTAAGCTCTCCTTTTTAACATTCCCAAGCACTTTACCCAGCTGATGACTTCAAAATTTCTGCGTGTATTATGTCAGTAGTAAAGATCTGTGTAACAGATGTGAGGCTCTGGGCTCAGTAACTAGCATCATAAAAATGGGGAGGGTAGAAAACATAACCTATCTGACATAACATTTGGATATTCTTCATCTATTCTCCCCATGGAAACAAAACACTCCTTTTAACATATGAATTTTCTTGTTTATACTTTGTCTTCTTTGTGTAGGAATGATGATGAGGATGAGAAGCATAAACATTATCTTGCTCAATGACATAGCTTTCAAAGACAAACACAAATAATAGTGCAATACAATTCTAGGAAACCCTAGAGATCATTACTGTATGAGCCCACCTCAAAGGTAAGAAAAACTTAGACTCCCAAATTTTTCAAGTGTTAACTCCAAAACACAGCCCTTAACCAAGAGATAATTTGTTCTTAGAGTAAATCAAAAGAGGCCATAGCCCAGGAATGTGCATTCAGATTAACCCAAATACCATGTTCCAATATGGTAACTATTTAATGAAGTTTTCATAGCTACATATTCCTAAATCAAGGCAGTTCCAAGTGTATTTGTGGGTACATCAGGTAGGTGAATTATCAGAAAGCAGAGAAATATCTGCTGTAGTCCTCAGATGCCATGCGAGGACATTCTCTACCTTCAGATTTGTAGAAGCTAGTGATCTGATAGTACATTTCAGAGGACTTTATCTAACAGTCACAAGTCCTAGGTAAAACACAGAGATGGGCAATGAATGACTATTAAGGGCACTGAAGACAGAGCAAGCTAGTCTGGTTTCAGATCTGTGAAGTTCCAACTTCCCACGGGCACAGAAGTCCCAATAGGTTGGTCAAACTTATACAATCTTTAATTAGGAATTTTTAGCATAGGAAATTCACTTCACATATATGTAGGATCATAACCTTGTTCAAAGTCAACCTACTCTCCTGATACAGGTCACTATCACCTCTAAAATATAGTCCATGTACCTAAGTTTAGAATACTAAACATATTTGTCTTTAGGTTTTAGTTGTCCAAAGTATAGACTCTTTGGTCATGTACCAATGAAACATCAACTCAAAGTTATCAATCTTATGCTTACAGTAATCAACTTGTTATATATCTCTAATGTAAATCTATTTGATAATGCATCTGTCCTATTCCATTCAGACACAGTGTTGATTTATCAGTGAACACCTGATGTTATCAGTATTACTCACACATTGGTTAATTGTGAAGTCATATGGGAGTTTTAACAATGGGATCAATCCCTGCACTATTGGCTAACAGTTTCTCCTGGTTTGTTGGTAAGCTATATATGCCTTGTAAGACTGGGTTGGGCCCTCTGCTTATTAACAGGTGTTAATCACCAGTTTCTGGCAGCTTTTCAAGGACTTTTTTTAAAAAAAAATGGGGAAGAATGTAATCATTACAGATTCTTGCACTATAACAGACCTCAAAGTCTACATTTCTTCAATCTGATGCTCTCCCAACTGAGCTATTTCAGCAAAGGCTTGAAGTCTACATTTCTCTGAAATTGTATCAATCAAGGTCAAGAAATCCATTTACAACTTAGGCACAATGGGAACATCGTTAGGAGGATCCTGAAGTATCTTGCCTAAGAGTTGGAAGGAAAGTAAATGCAGCTGTGCTCAAGGACATCAGTTTCTCATCTCAGCTTCTTTGTGAATTTCTATTTCATCCTCCAAAACCATGTTATACTACAGTGAGGTGCGTGACTGCCAACAACTCCCCTACTCTACACTCTAAGCACTCAGAAGCTGTTCAAGCTTTGAAGGTCCCAGGGAAGAGCATAATTAGCCCAGTTTGAGTAGGTACTCCTTCCTAGACAACTCAATTGCCATCAGGCGACAGGATACTACAAATTTTTCATCATTTGGAAAAGGAAGTGCTGCTTCCAGCAAAAATGGAGAGTGCTTGGCAGATTAAAGATTAAAAATAACTTGATATCTACTAAGAATATTTTCAATTAGGGAGACCATGAGTATATCGATGGAGACAGCAGAATATAAGTGAGGCTGGTCTCTGTTTCCAAATTTAATAGCTCTGGGACCTTGTGCCAGTATCTTAATCCATTAAGCTCCCTTGACCTCAGTAACTAATTCATAAAACAGGAATAAATATTTTAAATCACTGAAGGCAAGACACTAGAACAAGCATGAGGCAGCCATGAACATACTCTTCACAGGTCCTTCCATTGGAAGCAAACTTAACTTAGCTTCTGTGCCTTAAAACCCATCCCCGGCTGTGCCTAAACAATGTCTGAAAACAATGTGGGGAGAGTAGATGCATTCTGGGCATGTGCGACTCCATTGTCATCCAACATTGGCTCAGAGTCTCCATACAATCTTGCTGAATCTTTTGTAGACTGTGCAGCCACTCACAATGCTTCAACCCAACTTTCCCTCTCTACTTGGGGTTAAATTTACATTTTGAACTAATGGATCTTTCAAACTCTCAGTTTCTTTGTTTCCTTTATCACAAGTAATTTCTCTTAGTAAAAGCATTGCACAGTTATTCCTGTCTTCAAATTTATTTGTTAAAAGCTGTAATGGCACTATTTCTAAAAAATATATGCATGCATATATGAAGTTCCTCTCAAGACCTATGAGACGACATTATTCATTTTGCCTAGAATAACAGTTCTCATGAAGAACTGAAATAACTAGGAATTTAGGAAAGAGAAGCACTATTACCCTTTCCAGACCTACTGTATCAGAGTCACTCAAACTGTGCCAAGATAGAATTCCATATTTCAAATTAAAAGAAACTATTGATTAGTATAGAAAATAGATGGTAAATATTTCCGTTAGCCACACTTCCCTTTGAAAGCACCCAACAGAAATAAATTCCCTAGCTTGTCTATCATTAAAGGAAGACACATATGAGTCATTTTGATCCTTGAGTCTCAGAGGAAACAATGCACATCACATTCCCATCAGAGAATTAAATTACCAGTGTGAGATCAGTACTATTTCAAACTGTAGACTGTCCCATTCACTCCTTTTCCCTAAAACCATGACAAGGCAGATACAAAGATAGAACCAAGCATTTAGAAATTTTTACAGCAATCTAACATTGTTAAGCCATATATTCATGTGATCAGTAATTTAATATTTTTCAAGAATAGAGAAAATGGCAAATTATAAATTACAAAAATAAAAATCATGAATCAGTGTTGCTTTATTGATAGCTGAGGAGTGTTATTTTAGAGCTTTCATTGCCTGTTGGGACATTGTCCAATTTGTGGGACATTGTCCAATTTGTGGCCTATCAACTAGTGTAAGATAATAACTAATAATTTGAAAGTCATACAACATTCACTGTGCAAGCAACTCTTGTTGAACACAGAAATGTAATTTGTATGAAAATAAAACTTTCACCATTTTAACTTTCTAGGATTTGTAAGTTGTGTCTGCTACAAAACTTGGCCAATCCTGATAGAATTTCATAGGCATATGATGAAAAGAGAGAACAGGTTTATACAATTATAGATCAAAGGAACTGGAAATCTAATGAGTTCAATGTAAAAAGGTAAAATTTAGAATCAAAATTGTTCAATAAAGAAATGGTTTCTTCCTAAAAGTATTTCCTTTTAACACATTTTCAGTAAGAGAAATTAATCTTCATAAGGAATTCCTTGCTTCAAGTGTTGGCAAATTGTTCATAAGCATTAAATATCAAGTATGAGCCAATTACTCTATATATTAGCATATTTAAATATAAGAGGTGTTCATAAAGAGATTTCTACTTTCATATTAATTAAGAAAATGAGGTCTAGAAATTTTAAGTAACTTGTTCTAGGTCATAAAGCTAATAAATATGGAGTCAGGTTGAATTTTATATAGCTGTATCCAATGAGCATTATGTTACCTGTATTTTTATTATTATTCTATGTGTCATTTACATCATGTATCTTGATCCCATTCCTTTTCCCATCCCTTCACATCTGCCCTCCACCCCTGAACCTCCCCCCTGACCCCCGCCCTGCCCCCGCCGTGAAAAAAGAATTTAAGAGAAAAAAAAGGAAAAACTCAAAAAGGGCCAGAATTAAAAAATTTCTTGCCATGGAAACTTCTATATGACATAGTGAGTCACACAGTAAACCCTTTTGTCCGTATGTCTTTACTTGCAAGTGTTCCGTGAAAAGTCATTGGTCTGGTTCAAGGCATCTGGTTTCTGCTACACTATCAATGCCTGGACCTCACTGGGATTCTTCTTGTATCCTGCTGTTTCCCTGTGTTGTGAAGATCCTGCAGCTATGAGTTTGTGGGTCAGGTTCCTTCATGTGCTCCAGCAGATCATAGATAGGGTGGATGTTGGGGCAGGCCAACTCATAACCGTGGTTCTGGGCCTGGGCAACTGGAGGGTTGGTCTGCTTGCCAGTTCTCCCCTGTCCTCACCACCAGGGTGGGCTCTCGAGCATTGCCCCAGATAATTCACCTCTTGCAGCGATAAGTGAGGGCTGGGGCCCGTACTCCTGCTTTGCCACCCACACCATCACCAGGGTCAGCTCTATTGTGTTCTGTTGTGTTGCTCAGGGGAGCTACAGGTGCCGCTCTCCTGAGTGCTGCAGTTGGTGAGGGACAGGGATAGTCCTCCCACTCTCATGACCCCAGGGCCAACTCCTCCACCTGTCTCAAGTGTTGATGTGCAGAGAGGAGGATCTGTTCTTCTCCCATGCTGTCACTTGTCAGATGTAATGGGGACAGCTCTCCCTTGCTCACAACATTGGGGCTGGGTTAACCGCAGACTACCAGACAGCTCTGCTCTGCTCTGCTGCCTAGGTGAGGGGCAGGGCCCTCTTTTCCTGAGTGTTGCAGGTGATAAGGGGGGAGTGTCAGCTCTCTTTTATGTTGCAGGTGATAAGGAGTGAAGGGTAAGAGAGGGGCATCTCTCCCCCTCCCACACCGCTGCATTACAAACTAGTAGTGGGGACAGCTCTCCTGTGCTTAGAACTTCGGGGCTGGCTCACCCACACCTCCACTCTTAAATTACCTGTCTTTATACAGAACTACATTTTTCCAGTAGATCCACAGGTTTTGAATAGAGAAGTATTCAATTCAGTGCCTTAGTGGGACAGGCATTCAAATACAAAGAGTGAGAAGAAGCAGAAGAAAACAAATAAATGTTGAGGAACTATTCTAAATATTGTAATTCTTAGTCCTTATAAGCTTATTTTACATATAAGAAAATATGTAACAATACCTTTAATTGTCCTTTGGTCCACATCAGAAGTCATATTATGTAGTGGCATTTTGCTTTGCCAGTGAACTTGCAGTGGTGGCCACACACTATGGGTTTGACTTTCAGGTGAGTAGAGTGACCCTTATAAGGTAGAGGAGGGGCTGGCTCACTCTCTTGGGTTGTAATGAAAACATCAGAAGGGCAGAGACTGCATCTTCTGGAGCAGGAAAACTACTGCAGTTATTTATGAGTGCTTCCCTAATAAATAACTATTTATCTCGGGTCTGGTGGACTCATTTAAACCCTGCCTTCAGTAGTGCACTCCTAATCACAGTCACACTGATTCTTCTTTTCTGGGAGTACCTCCTTCCAAATCATTTGGTAATCATTTTTGCATGCATATGTTTATTCTTTTGCTCATGATAATAGTCCTACCTCAACGTATAATGCCTTATATGTTTTACCCTTTTGTCAATACCATTCTGAGCTCATCTCCATTTTCTCTTTCTACATGCACTCAACTGTAGACATTCCAATGAATCATCCTAATCCTTAATGATATGAGCATCTACAAATGTTAATATGCTCACAGAATCAGAAGTCAGATACAGAAAAAAAGAGGACAGAAAAAGATACAGCTTCACAATGTCTAAGATTTTCTGAGAAATCTGTAAAGGTAAGGTATTAGTTTCAGGAGATGGAGGAACTTGACAGTAAGGGCCTGAAATAACCTGCAGTCTCAATCATTCAGACACTGGGGAGTTTATACAAGCTACTTGGTATGTTAAGGCCCATGTTGGCTGGGTTTTCTAACATTATAGTGACTGACTCCAAAAAATGAATATTCCGGTAGAACATGATTCAAATACATAACATGTTTATGGCCAAGCTTGGAAGCTGGATAGCACCATAGCATAATCACTTATTTTACTACAAAAAGATACAGACCCGTCACTCATGCAAATCATCATCATTATCACATAGTAATGTGAGATATGAGTAATCCATAATGGCTTTCTTGTTTTGCCTTCACTCTGTCAAATAAATTTATGCTTTATTCCTTTACTTTCTCCTTCCAACAATGTTATTCCCTGTTATCTGAGTACTTAACTTTCTTGTATCTATTAAACCTTTGTTCAAATCTCAACTTTTCAAAAAGACCTACCCTGAGCAATGACAAGGATTCTTTCTGTTACCAAACCTAGTCATGATTCTCAGCTCTTCTCAACTATTGCTCAGTCTTGATGCTTCTCATCTTTTGACCTGTCTACACTGGTTTTACATTGATCTTCTAACTCAGTTTAGCTAGAGTCATTCCTGACACTTGATCATCCTAGATATGTGATTCAGTTGTTCATTTCCCCTGTTGCTTCAGTCTTCACCCTTCCCAACTACTAATCCTTTTCCATCAGATAGTAAGGTGGAGAGTAATTGAGGAAAACATCTGACATCTGTCTCTGGACTACACACACACACACACACACACACACACACACACACACACACACACACACACTACATATACATACACACAGATACAGATGTATACATATGAATAGGATGAAAGAGTTTTAAAAGCTGAAAAGTAGGGAAATGATAACTGATTAACAAACCGGGAAGTTAAATAGCAATTTTCTGAGTTAGATATAACTGTTATAAATACCATGAAGAAAACAACTTGGAATAAGGGTTTAATTTCATCTTACACATCCAGATAACAGTTCATCATTAAGGAAAGTCAGGGCAGGAACTCAGTTAGGGTGGGTACCTGGAGTCAGGAGATGAAAGAGAGACTATGGAGGAGTGTTAATTACTGGCTTCCTCCCCATGGCTTATTCAGCCTGTTTTTTTTTTCATACAGCACATGACTTCCTACCTAGGGTTGGTACCACCCACCATGGACTAGGCCTCCTATATTACTATTAGTCAAAATGATACCCCATATACTTGTCAAGGACCATCTAATGAAGACATTTTCTCAGTTAAGATTCCTTCTCTCCAGATGTATCTAGGTTATTGTTAAGTCAAAAGTGTTGGCAGCACAGCAATTAGGAGAGGCAAGAGTTTATTTACAAAATCCCCATCTGTACCAGTGAATTATGTCCTTCGACTTCCAGTGATGGTCATAACAAGAGGAAGGACTTCCATTTACAAGTCCACAGAAGGAATTGTGAATTAGTATACTGGATATTGTGATTTGTCTTTTATCTCATTAACTTGATAGCTGTCTTGATATTAAAGATAGCCTGCCAAATTAAAGGTTATAAATAGTCAATAAAGCAAAAATACTGAAAATCTATTTAACAAAATAAATGTCCCATAATTTAAAACAATGACAGAAAGGAAGAAAAAGAAGAAAAAAACCTAAAAGTCACATTTGTTGGCATTTATACAGAAAAATCATTAACTAAGAATATATATAATGGATATATTTACCTTCAAAAGCCCAAATATTAAAACTTAATTCTAAATATATATTTGGAATTCCCTGTGGATAAATATGTATAAGAATAGTGTTAAAAGATATCCTCTGTCTCACTGGAAATACTGTCTCTCTAAACTAGGAAGCAGGTATTTACGAGACACCATATCATCTGGCATCTAGGTCCTATAGATCCACAATGCTTAGAAATAACTTCCCAGTGATTCTATGCGCCCTAGTCCATAGTGTTCTACTATAAAATTCTGACTAGATTCTCAACCATCCAATGATAAATCTCCAATGATAGGGTAGTTGCAATACTTTTAAACTATCTGTGTCTCCCTATATATTCACAGAGCTGAACACTGATGACTTCTCAGTCATGTGTTCAATGTAAGGGTACTTCAAAGAAGGTAAAGTGGGGCTCAAAATTAGATAAAATTCATTTAGGTGAGAGAATCCTCAAAGCAAACTCAAGAACTTCTCATTTAGGAAGAGTTCGGTTCATTCCTGAGTTTCCTAAGAGCACAGAATTCCTTTGCAGCATCACAAGTCGGTTTAAGCAGAGGTCACACCTACCCAGCTCTAACAGTCACAATCTGAGTGTGTATAAAAGCTGCACTAACACGTCTGAGTAATTGATTTCTCCAGCAGGGCATTTAGGGTTTCTTTGTAGAATAGTATTCTCAGTCCCTGAGAACCCAGGGACCCTGACTCTGTTGAGATCGCTGGGCGATTTCAGCTGCACAGAATGCAGAGGTGAGCTGCTTTGGCCCCTGCCTTGGGCCAAACTTCCGCCTCTCCACTCTGGGAAATCCCACCGCTGGGTTTATAGGCAAACTGAATCCATCCCTGAAGACCCAGGGACCCTGACTCTGCTGAGATCACTGGGCTACTCAGCACCCAGGCAATGCAGAGTGCAAAGAGTGCAGAGGTGAGCTGCTTTGGCTCCTGACTTGAGCGCAACTTCCACCTGTCCACACTGGGAACTCCTACCCAGGTGTCTGCAGGCAGGTCGACTCACTCCCTGAGGACCAAGCAACCCAGAGTCTGCTGACATCTCTGCACTAGTCCTCCTCTCGAAGTCTAGAGAGCAAGTGCCTCAGACTTCCCTGAACCCATCTCGAGACCCATCAGACTATCAAAGCCAATTGCACCCACCTGAAGAGAACCCTGGACCCATACACACCAGGAAAGGAAAAGACACCACCTGCACCCACTGGAAGAAGATATGGGAAGATGAAATATAAGAACATATCCAACAACAGGAAAATGAATATGAAACCACCAGAGTCTAGGGACTCTACACCAGCAAGGCATGAACATCCTAACATAGGAGGAGGAGGAGGAGGAGGAGGAGGAGGAGGAGGAGGAGGAGGAGGAGGAGGAGAGGAGAGGAGAGGAGAGAGCAACGTTAAAAACAATTTGATACAGATGATAGAGACCCTAAGAGAGAAAATTAGAAAATCCTTCAGAGAAATGTCAGAAAAGACAAACCAAAAAATGCAAGAAAACAAGGAAAGCCAAGAAAATACAATTAAACAGCTGAAGGAAATAGTTCAGGATGTGAAAACTGAAATAGAGACAATAAAGAAAACACAAACTGAGGGAATGCTGGAAGTGGAAAAGCTGAGTAAACAATTAGGAACCACAGATGCAAGCATAACCAACAGAACACAAGAGATGGAAGACAGAATCTCAGACACTGAAGATAAACTAGAGGAAATAAATTCATCAAGCAAAGAAAATCTTAAGTCCAACAAATCCCTAACACAAAATATCCAGGAAATATGGAACACCTTGAAAAGACCAAACCTAAGGATAATAGGTATACAAAAAGGTGAAGAAATCCAAATCAAAGGTGCAGAAAACATATTCAACAAAATCATAGAAGAAAACTTTCCCAACCTAAAGAAAGACATGACAATGAAAGTACAAGAAGCCTACAGAACGCCAAATAGAGTGGGCCACAAAAGAAAGTCCCCTCGTCACATAATAATTAAAACACCAAACGTACATAATAAAGAAAAAATATTAAGAGCAGCAAGGGAAAAAGGCCAAGTAACATATAAAGGCAAACCTATCAGAATTACACCAGACTTCTCCATGGAAACTCTGAAAGCTAGAAGGACCTGGATAGATATTATACCAAGTCTGAGAGAGCATGGATGCCAGCCCAGACTACTATACCGAGCAAAGCTTTCAATCACCATAAGTAGAGAAAAACAAGATATTCCATGACAAAACCAAATTTAATCAATATGTAACAACTAATCCAGCTCTACAAAAAGTAGTGGAAGGAAGACTCCAACCTAAGGAAATTAACTACACTCACAAAAACATAGGCAATAGATAATCCCATTTTACAAAAACCTAAAAGGAGATCAATGGGATACAAATTGGAAAGGAAAAAGTCAAGCTTTCACTGTTTGCAGATGATATGATAGTCTACGTAAGTGAACCGAAAAACTCTACCAGGGAACTCCTACAGCTGATAAACACCTTTAGTAAGTTGGCAGGATACAAGATTAACTCAAAAAAATCAGTAGTGCTACTATATGTGGATGATAAATGTGCTGAGAAAGAAATCAGAGAAACATCACCCTTTACAATTGCCACAAATAACAAAAAATACCTTGGGGTAATGCTAACCAAAAAAGTGAAAGACCTGTATCATAAGAATTTTGAGTCTTTAAAGAAAGAAATTAAAGAAGATACCAGAAAATGAAAGGATCTCAAATGTTCTTGGGTAGGTATAGGATCAACATATTAAAAAATGGCAATCTTGCCAAAAGCAATCTACAGATTCAATACAATCCCCATCACAATACCTGGACAATTCT
The DNA here is from genome assembly GCF_003668045.3 of Cricetulus griseus. NCBI lineage: Eukaryota > Metazoa > Chordata > Mammalia > Rodentia > Cricetidae > Cricetulus > Cricetulus griseus. The sequence goes on from NC_048598.1 coordinate 112,652,994, forward strand.
TCAGAGACCTTGAAAGAATAATACTCAACATTATATGGAAAAAGCAAAAGACCCAGGATAAACAAAACAACACTGTACAATAAAGGAACTTCTGGAGGCATCATCATCCCTGACTTCAAGCTCTATTATAGAGCTATAGTCCTGAAAACAGCTTGGTATTGACACAAAAATAGACAGGTAGACCAATGGAATCTAATAGAAAACCCTGATATTAACCCACATACATACAAACACCTGATTTTTTCAAAGAAGCTAAAATTATACAATGGAAAAAAAGAAAGCATCTTCAACAAACGGTGCTGGCATAACTGGATGCTGGCATGTAGAAGACTACAGATAGATCCAAGTCTATCATTATGCAAAAAACTTAAGTCCAAAAGGATCAAAGACCTCAACATAAATCCATACACACTGAACCTCTTAGAAGAGAAAGTAGGAAGTACCCTTGAATGAATTGGTACAGGAGACTGCTTCCAGAACATAACACCAGTAGCACAGACACTGGGATCGACAATTAAAAATGGAACCTCCTGAAACTAAGAAGCTTCTATGAGGCAAAGAACACAGTCAACATGACAAAATGGCAGCCCACAGAATGGGAGAAGATATTCACCAACCCCACATATGACAGAGGGATGAATTCCAAAATATACAAAAAACCCAAGAAGCTAGTCACCAAAACACCAAATGATCCAATTAAAAAGTGGAGTACAAGAATAAATAGAGAATTCTCAATAGAGGAATCTAAAATGGCTGAGAGACACATAAGAAAGTGTTCAACATCCTTAGCCATTGGGAAAACGTAAATCAAAACAACTCTGAGATACCATCTTACTCCTGTCAGAATGGCTAAAATCAAAAACACCAATGACAGTTTATGCTGGAGAGGATGTGGAGAAAGGGGAACAATCCTCCACTGCTGGTGGGAGTGCCAACTTGTACAGTCACTTTGGAAATCAGTATGGTGACTTCTCAGGAAAATGGGAATCAGTCTACCACAAGATCCAGCAATTCCACTCTTAGGCATATACCCAAAAGAAGCACATTCCTACAACAAGAACATCTGTTCAGCTATGTTCATAGCAGCATTATTTGTAATAGCCAGAACATGGAAGCAACCTAGATGCCCCTCAGCTGAAGAATGGATAGAGAAAATGTGGTACATTTACACAATGGAGTACTACTCAGTGCAAAAAAAAAAAAATGGAATTTTGAAATTCATAAGTAAATGAATTGAACTGGAAGAAACCATCCTGAGTGAGGTCACAGAAAGACAACCAACCTAGTCATAGAAAGACAAATATGGTATGTACACACTCATATATGGATTTTAGACATAGAGCATTACTAGCCTACAATCCACACAGACAGAGAAGCTAGGAAACAAGGAGGACCCTAAGAGAGACATCCATGGTCCCCTGGAGAAGGGGAAAGGGATAAGATCTCCTGAGCAAATTGGGAGCATGGGAGGAGGGGAGAGGGAGTTAGGAGAAAAAGAAGGGGAGAAGAGGCGGGAAGTGGAGAACACGAGGAAGCTTGAAGATTGAGTCGGTGAAAAAATTGAGGAGAGCAAGACAAGAGATACCTTAATAGAGGGAGAAATTATAGGTTTAAAGAGAAATCTGGCACTAGAGAAATGTCCAGAGATCTACAGGGATGATCCCAACTAACAATCTAAGCAACAGAGGAGAGGCTACCTTAAATGCCCTTGCCTGATAATGAGATTGATCACTACCTTATATGCCATCCTAGAGCCTTCATTCAGTAGCTGATGGAAGCAGAAGCAGACACCCACAGCTAAACACTGAGATGAACTCCTGGAATCCAGTTGCAGAGAAAGATGAGGGATGAGCAAAGGGGTCAAGACCAGGCTGGAGAAACCCACAGATACAGCTGACCTGAACAAGGTGGAGCTCATGGATCCCAGACTGATAGCTAGGAAACCAGTATAAGACATACACAGAGCCCCTGGATGTGGGTGTCAGTTTGGAGGCCTGGGAAATCTATGGGGTCTCTAGTAGTGGATCAGTATTTATCCCTAGTGTATCAATGGACTTTGGGAGCCCATTCCACATAGAGGGATACTCTTTCAGCCTAGACCCATGGGGGAGGGCCTAAGCCCTGCTCCAAATGATATAACAGACTTTGATGTTCCCACATAGAATGCTTCACCCTCACTGAGAAGCAGAAAGCATATGGGATGGGGGGTCTTTGAGAGACAGGTGAGGAAGGGATGGATAAGTAACTGGGATTGACTTGTAAAACAAGCTTGTTTCTAATTTAAGAAGAAAGACTTTCTAATACGTGCATAGGCACCTAAATGCATATATTACCTATGGAAAATTCCTCTCCTTTCCTCATCAACCATGATTGTGTATAGAGTTGGGCATCATGAGACCTCCCTCTCTGTGACAGGATAGTGATAGTTCCAATCTTGTACAGACCTTGTGCAGTCAATCACAGCTTTTGTGAGTTTGAATGTGTAACAGTCATACCCCATACCTGGAAGGCAGAATTCCACACCTCTGTCCTCCAGCTTTTACATTCTTCTCATTCCATTTTCCATGATATTAGTTGGGATATTAGTAATGATGCCCCGTTTATAGCTGAGCACTCCATAGTTCCTTACTCTTAGCAAGTTGGCCAGTTAAAGTTGGAAGACATTGCAGTCCTTACTACCCACTGCAAAAGCAGCTTATTTGGTCAAAGCTAACGGCATCATTATTCTGTGGACAAAATTCTGTTATTTAGGAGGCAATTTGACAGGCACATTATGTCCATTTAGGAAAACTACAAGAGTAGCACACACACACACACACACACACACACACACACACACACACACACACACACACACCAGAACCTATGACCTCTCCATACACATGCTTTTGACCTAATTTACAATACCAAATATTCAATACCCCTGTAGAACAGGCCTCAGTTCTACGCTAAGTCTTCATAGGTGTCATCTCCTAGATTCTTCCCAACAAATAAGGAGTTGGTTATAATTGTTAATCTTATTTTATAGTTCTAAGTCAACAAATAATATTGCAATGGTTTAATCAGGCCAGAAAACTGTTGCCAAATCCAAAGTTTAATTGAATATATAATACACCTTGATACAGTCCATGATGTATGACCGATTCTCACTTTTGCCCTGAAACAGCAGAACTAAAACCAAGATCATTGTATAAAAACTCACATACTTGGGTAAGTCAAATACATGAAAAAAACAGGCTTTGAAGATCTATAAAAAATGCTCAAATTTATCCTGTAAATGGATAACAAAAAATGGACACCCTTCCCCAATTTTATGAAGGTAGGTAGTTCTGTGTCTCATTTGTCCCAATCCAGTGTTGACTATATGAAATTACTTCCGTTTCTATAAACATAGACCTTCCTGAGTCCGGTTACTCACATATGTACTCAAGGGTCATTATCTCATGCCTCAGTACAAAATAAGTTTTTAAAATAAGTGTGCAAAAGGATAGAAAATTAAAGAGTTATGTTTGTGTAAAAACCATGATGGCTAGAAATAACCTTCTTTTCCTGAGTAGAGAGCAAGAGGCCAAGTCATTTATGTACCTGGAGGGAGAAAAAAAGTGAAAGTTCAAAGCAAGGTTAGCAAAAAACAACAATGTGGTAGCCTAAGGGCAGCCAGGCACCTAATTCGATACATCTCCATGGTTTCCTCTTGCTTCCCCCCTACGTCTGTCTTATATTTTGCTGTCACGTTGAGAGTAAAATGTGTTGTTACAACAGTAAACTCTTATCAGCCTGTGTCAGCTTCTGATTGCCTGGTTGCAAACAGCAGGAGCAATTGTTATAACTAAAACTGTTCTGAGCAATGGTGTTTAACAAGCTTCCTGCTATACTATTGTCCTCGTGCCTTCTTTCCCTTATCTCTTGTTCCTGATTCCTGGATAACCCCAATTAGTTTCTGTTTTGGAGAGAGGGTAAGTTATGACTTAAAAAAATTGTCCAGAATGATAAAGTAAATAAGGACTGTTCAGCACTCATGTATATTTTCACAATTATCCAGAAACCCACAAAGTAGTGCAAGGGCCAAAGTGTCAATGATCAGGTTAATCAAAATTTAGAAGGGCAAAGGAAATCATATAAATGGGATTCCACTAGAAATTCTGTAAACTACGAAGGGTAGAAGCATTCCAGCAATCAATTCACTAACAATTGAAAACAACCCTGAAGGTGAAGGCAGTCTACGCTTTCCTAAAGAAAAAACAAAACAAAACAAAAAAACAAAAAGTCCACTAAGAATACTGCCCTCTTCCTACCTCAATCAAATTCTGAAGACACAGACAAATCTCTCCAAATAAGCCAAATAATGAAAATCCCAAACATACGAAGAAAATTAAGACAAGGACTGTATGGTTACCTTGAAGAAAACTCATCTGTGTGTGCATGCCAACACTGTGAGATAGATACCGTCGATTCCCATTATTCACAGTGCATAGGTTCTATAAAGTCACCACAAGAACAGAATTAGCAAATACTGAATCATTGCCCCTAAGGGAAATAGAAGGGCAGATTCCTGCAAGCACTTTTTGTCAAATGATCAATACAAACTTTTCTATTATATATGGCTCTGAATCAGGACACTTAATTTAATATATATTGTTGATTCAATACTATTGAATTCTCATGGACAACTACATTACAATTCATGTTTGTTTTAACAAAGCTTATCTAACACATATTACACACACACACACACACACACACACACACATACAGAGAGAGAGAGAGAGAGAGAGAGAGAGAGAGAACACCACAGCTTCCTCATGCTTAGATCAGCAGAGAACACTTCAGTAGTTCATGTGAGTGTTATTTCCAACAGTAAAATCACCAACTTGTGAACAAAAATCTGTTCAATAAACCATGATGACACCTATTTACAGTATGAGAGGTGAAACAAGAAGCAGAGAGTCTTCTTATTTGACCTCCATGGGAGACACATATTCCAGGCACCTCAATCTTTTGTCCAGGCATATTTCAAATAGTCACTGTGGAAACACCTGCAGTAGTAATTTTAGAGTTACAAATAACGGTTTCCAAATAGACGTCTATGTGTTAAGTGTGTTACCCATTTGCTTAATGGTTTTCCATGCTACTTCGTAACCAAGCAATTATATGAAGAAGTAACTTATAGAAAGTAGTTAAGCCATGAAGGCAGTAGTACCCACATATAAGGTTGAACCTTTATGAAAATTTAATAAAGTAAAGGCTTGGGGAATCATGTTCACTTTGCTGCTCTTTCACCATGTAAGGCCTCAGATATCACTCACTCTGGATGATGGAATAAGAAGGTTCCATTCTGAAGACAGAGCAGCTTTCACTAGACACTGGACCTGCTGGTAGCTTGATCTTGAATTTCCTGTTCTCCAAAAATTTGAGAAGTAAATCTATATGGTTCATAAATTAACTAGTTTGTAGTGTTATATTATGAAAATACAATAGTTGGAAAATAAAATGTGACAAGATAAATAGAGTACTGCCGATAAAAAGACCTAAAAATGGCTTCCAAGTCTCTGTAGAGAGTGTGGTCTGGTGAGTCTGTCGCATACCTGGTCATAGGTGGTACGAAACCCAGCATATGTAATTTTATACATACAAATGCAAAGTTAATTTTAAATAAACTCCTATAATGCACTAGCTAAAAACAGCAATGCATGTAACATGTGACTGCCAAACTAGTATGACTTTCTTTTTCCTTACTCACAGTTTCATACTAGATGGATTTGCTCCTGGCATGGGTCTTAGCAAACTCACTGATGAGATTTTTCTTTATTACATGGAGAATTTTCATCTTTTGATTTCTAGATATACCTTGCAAGTTTTCATATATATTTGGATAACACATGTCTAATTTTGTGCACTGCAGTTGTTATTAACTAAAATAAGGACTTACTGAAGACAGTGATAGTGGTATTATGACAGTTGATCTGATAAGTAAAAAACAGACAATACAGTATGGATAGTTTGGGTTAAAGAAAGACCTGGATTATGATCAAGACAGAGGCAGAGGGCAAGAAATTCAATCATCTGCTTCAGAAGAATGTGCAATTTAAAATTTATAAACTCTTTGTTTCTGGGATTTCCTATTCAGTGTGTTCAGGTCATAGTTGAACATGGGCAACTGCAGCTGTAGAAAACAATAGTGTTATTTCTCTCATCCCAGTAACAAAATATCTGACAACAGGAACAGAAAAGTTTGCTTTGGCTCATAGTTTGGGGCACAGTCAATCATGGCAGAACAAGCATGAAGACAGAAACATGAAGCAATTGGTCACACTGCACTCACAATTACAAGGCAAAGTGGAATGTTAGTAATCAGTTTGCTTTCTCCTTTTTATCCAGTCCAAGGATCCCAGTCCATGCAATGCTAACATACAAAATTAAAGGATGTCTTCTTGTCTCTATTAAACTTATATATAAGCTCCTTCACTGACATGCCAAGTTTAGATACTGTCAAGTTGATATCTATAGCAACCAAGGTAGTGAACAAATAAATATATGGTAAGATTAATGTATTAAAAATCCAAGTAGAGTAACACTGATCAAGACAGCAGAATAATTTTTAAGATCTTTGAGACTGACTTAACTCTCTTCACTGAGCAATAGAACATTCACAGCAGAGCACCATCAAGGGAGGTGTCTTTTGAATATGTCTGGAACCTGGAGATATGCTGCTCAGAGCCACCTCAACAAGTCTTTGTACCTGGCATTCCATCCTATTCTCTTTAACCATTCCAACTGTGGCTCCAGCAGCCCCATGTACAACTCGAACCTCTGTACTGGAGAACAAAGATAGTAAACTTTGCTATGGATTACATAGTGCCTGTTCTGCAGATGGATATAGTTTAAGAACTGTGGAAGCCTTTCTATCTCCACCTGAATCTTTAGAATGACACAACAAGCCTCAGTGACCACTAACAATAGCCATTTGGTGTAAGCCAAATGCAGAGGGTCCACACTAGTGGAGTGAAAAGCAGAGTCTCCATCCAGGGCTCCTGAAGAGGGACTCCAATTTGTGGGTACCTAGTGGAGCCACAGGAAGTAGGAAATGCTGAAAATCACCATTGAAGAACCTCCAAAGTTTAATTCCAGCCTTTTGGGCCCCAAATTCCAGTCCCTGATAGCTGTTAAGCTAGCTGTGCACATCAAAGTCATAGGAGTAGCTCCCCTAAGAACCTTGAGGCTCACTCCTTCCCATCATTATGTCCAGAAAGAAGAACATGAGTTCAAATCTTCCCGGAGCCCAAATTTTAACCAAATTTGACTTCTTGGATTTTGCATTTGCTTTGCCCTTTCAGTCCTTCATACTTTTTTGTGCTTTTCCACATTCCCCTTTGGGATGACAGTATCTATCCCCAACCTTCCCTACCATTGTATTTTGGAAGTCTAAAATTTACTTGACTCTGCGTACTTACATCTGGGGATGAAATTTTCCTCAAACTAGACAGTACCGGAAGGTCTTAGTTATAACAGACAAACATGCAAGTCTGGACTTGAGACTTTTGAGATGGTGTTGGAACAATGCAGGACTTTGAAGGAACTTGGGATAGAATATGTTTTACATAGAAGGAGAGTATATGAGAAGACAGGAGCAGAATGGTGTGGTCTGAATCTGTACTTCAAAATTCATCTAATGCAATGAATGACTGATAAAAGAGAAATAAAAAATGACCTTGTTGAAGGTAGTTAAATGACGAAGGAAGACTTCATTAATATAACTTGGGTCGTATTTCATTCATGATGGCACTTGAGGTAGTGGGATCACTCTGTTGCTCTTCCCTTATGTTGGGACATAGAATTTTTTCACTTCAGACATTGAGACCAGGTTCCATTTGGGAAGTAAAGAACACCTTCCACTGAACAATGAACATACCAACACTTTTGCCTTACACTTCTCACCTCCCAAATGGCAGGAAATGTTTCTATTGGTTAGATGCTAGGAGGTGGGGCTTCCATTGTCTTTACTTATATACCCACTGATAAACATACCAAACTCATAGTCAAATAGATGTCTCTAGTTAAATTCAGCCAGTCACAAAACTACACAAGGAGGTGTGAATGGAGGAAAAGAAATTCTGAGTTAGGATAAAACTAGTTGGGGGAATTCAGAAAGGGTAGGGGGGTGACAGTAACAAAACTGAAGTATACAAATACATGGAACTCTCCAAAACATTTTAAAGAAAAATTATTTATGTCCATTATACATCACCCAAAATCTATGTAATTTTGTTATAATGATACAAAAGGAGTAAAACAGACAATTTTGCAAATACAAAATCTAAAAATAATAAGCATTGCCTGCCTTATTTTCCCTAGTAACAATATAAACAGTAAATAACACCCTAGGAATAATGCAGGCAGATAGGTACTGTGAAAATTTGGAAGGTAAATATCCCTTAATTCTAAAGTCCTCAGCATAGGTATCATACACAGTGATTTTTTTTCAAGGGGAATGTCAAACTGGACATTTGGTATGAAAGATTATTGAATGGGGACAATGTTGACTGCTTTATTACCTGGAAGGCATTGTGTGAAACACTGGCTGATCTTGACATCCAAGAAGCTAGCACAGTAATTGATTTTCCAGTTCTCAAAACCTAACACCTAAAATCCAATCTCAAGTAGCCCTAAGGGTTTTTCTAAATGCCCTTCCAAAAAAAAAAAAAAAAAAAAAAACCTCAGACCTTTGAAACATTGACCTTCAGAACTCTAAAGTTTTCTAGGACTAAAACCCTGGAATATAATGAGCTTGCTAAATGCTCAAAGCAAAAAATATATATACATATACAGACAGATGAAAAGTATTAACTATTTTTCATGTTATAGAAAACTAAATAAGTTCCTGTAGAAATCTGCTGTCAATGCATACAGCATGTACTTCCATGTTTTAGAGTCCATACTTTTATTGGCTTGGAGCTATTTTATTAACCCTTTCAAGTTATGGGTAACTGATAGACATGTAGTATATTGGCTCTAGTATATTTAATCAACTTTTCTGTCCTCTAGAGAAAAAAAAAGAGCTTTACCTCCCTTGGCAATTTATTTCAGGATTTCTTTGTTTTTCTCAATAAATTTGTGATTGTTCCTGTAATCTCTGAATTTTCCTACTTAGGGATGGTAAATTGAGCTAATACAATATAATTTAACAGAAGAAATGTCTGACCACTTTTATAAATTTAGGTGCATGAGAGTTTGTAGAAAAGCAATAAAATTTAAGGAATGGTTAGACTCGTGGGTCTTAACTCTCATTTTACAAAAAAAAAAAAAAAAAAAAAAAAAAAAAGAGGTTTCAAGTTTCAAAGGATTCCAGATAGTAGGAAAGAGGCTAAGAAATGCATGAAGGATATTAATAATGCTTATGTTTATTGATAAGATATGTTCATAGAAACCACCTTGATATCACTCTTTATGCTCTGACTCTAAGGACAGAAAGACAGTGTAGAGACTTCTTCCTGTTTATTGATTCTCAGTTGACTTCCACACAAAAATCTTTTCTTTACCAAAGTAGAGTGTTTTGGAGAGACATATTCTGATTCCCTTTACAATACTAAGTAAATAAAATGTTGAACAAATGTTGAGGCCTTTATACTGCCATTATTTTGCCTTTATTTCTGGAAATTACCTTTAGCAATGTTTACCAGACACTTTCCAATTTGAACCTATAGTCTTAAGTCCTCTATTGTATGTGAGAGGAACATGAAAAGAAAATATGGTATCTTAAATGTCAGTTTTGATACCAAGGCAAACAGAGTCAGATACATTGCCTAAGCACAGTTTTGTCATTGGGTGTGAAACAGAATGAAGGAATAGGTCACTTTGAAGAATTTTTCTGTGTCTAAAGATGGTTAAAGGAAGATGTCTGCATGCCAGCATCAAAGAACAGTGAACAACTCCCTTAAAGACTTTACTAGACTTGAATGACATTCAATCTTGTTACAGTTCTCTGAGAACCTTCAAGATGTCTGTTAGAGAATTAAAAGTCTCCAAAATCAGGTTGCTAGGTGTCCTAGAATTCTTCTAGTCTATTTAAATTAATGAGAGTCCTGAGCACTACTGAGTTATGGTCAAGTGCCATAGAAATAATTTAGCTTCCTCTGAAAGGTGAAAATAAGTAATTGTATGTATCTAAAGGTCCTGTGTGTGTGTTTGTGTGTGTGTGTGTGTGTGTGTGTGTGTGTGTGTGTGTGTGTGTGTGTGTGTGTCAGAGAAGAGGGAGCCTCTATTACTCCATCATCTAAGTAACATTCTAGAAGAACTGTTTGTAGAATTGATTGGACCTTATGCTAAGAAGTTTCAATATGATTGCCCATGAAAATGCAAAATTTTGTGGCTTGCTGAAATCCATAAAATCTGAAGCCAAGGTCTATCTTCTTGAGCTTAAAATGGCTTCAGTGTCTTATTTCCAATAAGTACCTTCTCACTTTATTCCTAACTCTACTTTCCTATGAATATCCATCTTATGGACATGTTTGTTTATTAGAAGCTATGTAGTGTAAAATCTTTTCTTCCTATTTGTACTTTGATCTCCTTCATAATTAATTTCTTATTGATGAGAATTCATGGTGGATAGCAGTACTCAGCCAAAGAGGCTATAGATTTTTGTTCTCCTTAGTCTTGCATATCTGGGCACCAATGGTGGACACATGAGTAAGCCTCTGTCAATTAGATATGTGATATGCTTTTGCTTTTGAGAATATTCAGTTCCACAGGATGAGGGAGTGTGTAGCTTATAAATACAGACAAAACTTTAAAGGTATTTGAAGTGTGGTAGTGAATAACAAAAAAGTTTACTGCATACAGGCAGTTCTAACAGGATGTGGTAAGTGTAAAATAAGAGGCCAGCAAGTAAAGCCAGCATGGCAGTACACACCTGTAATCCCAGAACACAGTAGGTGGAGGCAGGAGGATCAAGACTCAGCTACCCGAGTAGGCCTATTCTACATAAAGCTCTGTCAGAAGGAGGAGAAGGACAAGGAGGATGAGGAGAATGAGGAAAAGAGGATTATGAGAGGTAGACAAGTAATCTAACTTAATAATTAATTGTATCTAAGAAGTTTTAACTTATTATTTATTAGCACTGGCCATTCTGGCTTCAGATAGACTCTAAAAACTATGGCTGCTCATTAGGCTAATTGGTTATTCCCAGCTTTACTTATCTCTGTGAGTCTCCAATAGAATAAATGTGATACTTTTTGTCCCAAGACATCATACATGTGCATATCCTCCATGCTAGACACATTTTTCTTCTTGTAATCATACCTCTGGGAGACTAGGACAGATTGATATTGAGCATACTCTATGATTCAGGTCTTCTGTTTTTTCCAGACCATGCAAGTCAGCTAACTCATTGCATGTACACTTCCCTTTGCTCCCCTTTGATAGATCATGCAATTTGAGCATCTTAATTTGCTCTGTGAATCTTTTGGTTTTATGACCACTAAGCTGGCTGGTAGCATATCAGAAGGCTCTCACTACCTACAGTTAATTTTCCTCTCTGCTGGGAGGGACTTGGAGTCAATATTTGGAACACTCTGTCAAAGAACTCTTCTAGCTTATTCGCATATTTGTGCTTCAGAGCTGTGGAGTCAGGACCTCAAATTCCACATCCTCATCTTCTCCCAATGCTGTCTCATCTGTTAGTATCTTCACCCTCAGGAGAGGACACGGGCTAATCATTGTACTTTTATTTTACTTTGATGCCAATGAGGCTAGACACCTTCATGTATTTATCATCCCTTTAGTTTCCTCTTTTGTCAAATGTCTGTTCAGTTCTATAGACATGTCTATTGCATTATATAACTTCTTTCATATTTCATAATTGTAGCAGCTCCTTGGATTTCAGCCATTGGTTGTAAAGTGTACCAAATAGCATTTCCTATTCTATTTTATCTTTAGAATTCTTTCAAAGTGGGATTTTTATTTTAATTTGTTAGTAGAAAAATATGTCTTTCTCTTTACAGATGGTGTTTTGGATGTCTGGTAAGGTAATCCCTCCCAATTATGATTTCATGAGAATATTTTCCTGCTATACCATCTAACCTCTACATTTAGATTTCTAATCCACTGAGAGTTTTGATGTATGGAATTGTTCAAGCAATGTTTCCAAGCCTCCAGTCCATATGTACAAGTCCCTGGTAACCCTACAGTAAATCCTTTTTGGTTTCCAATAGGCAGCATATGTTTCTGCTGTTTCCAATCAAAATCCCTGGATGATAAAGTAGACTACTACCTTGGATCCTAATTGTGGAGTCTTGTGTCTTATCCTCAGTTCTGTGGCCTGTGACCAGTTGCAGACTGTTTGTGGTTTGGACTATACCCAAAGGTCAGTACCCCGTGTGATCTGACACCTTACCCGGCAGACTACTTCGTATTTCAAAACCCACAGCTGGATAGGTTCCACCTGCCCTGTCCCCTGTTCTGTTCCACAACAAGTAAAAATCCATGCTCCACTGGCTCCCAAGAAACAACATGAAATTGTAAACCAGTCCTTAGACACCCAGCTGTAAGAACGAAAGGCCCCACAGAGAGGGGTTGTAGAGATAACATTCATCAGTCATCACTAAATGACGTCATCTGCTGAGCCAGACAAGTGAAAGCAGGCTTAACTCCCACTTGGGGATTTCAGATCTTATTGCCTTTCTTTGTCTCTCCTATCAGGAGACCATGCAGGAAGATTCACACTTTACTTCTTTCTGAGTGGTTTATTGATTTGTGGATTCAGTGAAATGTGCATCAATTGAACTAACTATTCTCTTTAAGTAAGAGGGGATTTCATACTGTGCTGGAATTAACAGGCACCACAGCACTGCCTCTTAGGTTCAAGCACAGCACAATAGATGTACACAGTGTGAGGGCAATCTGGCGATTAAATAGCTCCACTTTATCCCTAGCAATCAAAAGTCAGTGTGCTCTTATTTCTCCTTTCATTGTCTCCCTCTTCCCTACCCTCTCAAACACACACATTTCAAAGAAATGGTGTGCACTATTTAACAGAAAATAGAGTTCTTTCCCATCTCCCACTTTTTCTTTTTATCCCTGTGTTTTATTTTTCTCCACTACTATTTTCAAATGTGTGGGAGAACTTCAATTGCTTTTCCTGGATAACTACTTAGCTTCACATACCTGGTAGATTCAGGATGGTAACAATGGCCAAGACAAGACAGAATGGCAAAGATACCACATTAAATCAATGATTTTCCCTTATAAGAAATGTTAAGTGCTGTTCTCACAAGTGGAAACAAGTGGTTGGACAGCGCCATTGTTTTGCTTCCTCTTGATAAGGAATTACATCTTCTAGCCTTTCCCTGTCAGGATGTTTTGATTAATAATCATATTTCATAATTTTATGATTTGCAGACCTCATAGTTTTTTAGTATAATAATTTCATTTTATCTCAAAAATATGAGTAGGTAAGAATAGACTACTATATTCAGCTTCCAACTAAGAAAACTGAGACCAGGAGGAATTAGTGAATGATCAAAGGCAGTCAGGACCCAGTTTTCCTGATCTAATTTCTTGGGAAGGCAGTGCTGTTCCCAAAATGATTGTCTAATGTTAAAAGATTCTCTGGGAGGCTGTTATAGTTCTTTTATGCCAAACTAATATTGTCAATAATCAAGTCTGCAACCCTAAACATATTCACATCTCTTGCCCTTAATACAATAATTACTCTTCTGGGGCTATGGAGACAGCTTAGTTAGAAAAGTGATTGTTATGCAAGAACGAGAACCTGAGTTTAACCTCCAGGACTCATGTAAAAAATGTCAAGCATGGCAGCCTATGTTGCAATCCCAGAACTAGAGAGACTAAGATAGGCAGTTCCCTGGTACTTGCTGGCCAGCCAACCTAGCCTCACATCCAGTGAGAGATTCCATCTCAAAGAGCAAGGTGGGCCTGTTCCTAAGGAATAGCATCTACAGCTGATCTCTGGCCTTCATGTGCAATACCACCACACACACACACACACACACACACACACACACATATGCATGCACATGAGCACACATTTGTACATCCATGCACATATCAAATAAAGAAATGAGAATTTATAATAATACACCTTTGTATTTTAACGTGATTGATAGAGAATGTTTAAATATATCAAAAATTTCCTATCTTTTCAACTATATGATTTAGTTTCTTGCATAACAATGCTATCATATGAACTGGAAAGGCAAATTATAAAGTAGTATTACTAATAAATTTCCCATGTACTAGAATTTTAGAAAGATTGAATACAATCTGATTTAAGATGTATGCTATAATTTCTAGCAACTAAATTTTAAATTTTTCTTTGTTATTGAGATTTTTAAAACTGAGCTCATTCCAATAGAATGTATTTAAACAAAAAAAAAGGTCAAATCCCAGACTTCTGTCTTAATTAGCATACACATTAAGCAAACGGGCTTTTTGAAAGAATAATTAGGTCTGCAGAAGAAGCATAGGATGGCTAATGAATGTCAGGCCACAAATCTGATAACGTAAATATCACCACCACCTCTTTAAATGCTTAGCTATTCAGTTTTAGGCTGGGTAAAATTTCACTGTTTTAAGATAATACCTCATTTAAATATGGTTATCCTAAGTCTTCAACAGAACAAAAGGACTACTTTTTTCTTAGTGTTATTGCTTGCTTGGCTCCATGCACTCGTGACTTTTCTTTCCATTATTCATACAATAGCTATTGTGTGTTGCTTGTGTCAGACCACAGGATACAGGAACATGGGCAAGAAGTATCAGGTCAGGACTGAGCAGTGAAAGGTCAGGTGAAGAGAACTAGTCCAGGTCTCAAAATGCAAGGAACCCTTGCTAGAGATGACATTTAACTCAGGAAGGTACTTGGGTACAAGCTCCATTGTAAATTCCTGAGACATGATAGTTTTCTAAAAACATGCATTTATTTCCTATAGTTTGTGAGGGTCAGAAAAACAAGGTCAAGGTAACAGAATGTTTAGAGGCTGGGAATTCAGTCTCTACTTTGAAGACAAATCCTGAATCTCTGGAAATATTAAAATCTGCTCCTCATAGAATGGTTGAGCCAAAGTTAAAACCCCATGTTATGAGCAGTTTCTGAATATTGTCATTAACCTATCCAAAACATCTCCCTTTAGGCCTCATGTCTTGACATTGCAGCACTTCAGATTAAGTTTTACACAAATTTTAAAAAGAATGAAGAAATTTCAAACCATAGAACAACTTTATAATAAACCCATTCTCTTAAGCCCTTTTATACATTTCAAAGACCCTCCCAGTTTATTTAGCAGGGTATAGATTAAGAAAAGCAAAGCCTATATTTTCATGATCTCTGACTTGAGGTTCCAACTTCTTACAGTTTGTTCCACAAACTAGTTCCTATATCTCAAACTATTTACTAGAAATACAAAATACAACTAGTATTCTTCATTCTTGTGTGTCATTTACTGGCTTTTATGACTCAACTTTCATCACAGTCTGACCCAGATGCATCAGGAGAGAGCACTATGACAAGTCATGAAACCCTCAGCATCATCCACAGAAATCATTGCAAACCTATTTGCCTCCTCTCAAAAAGTGTCCTACCTTCTTTTTAAGTGTGTGTGTGTGTGTGTGTGTGTGTGTGTGTGTGTGTGTGTGTGTGTGTGCCTGTGTGCACTAGCGCGTGCGTGCACACACACTTATGCAGATATCTCTACACTCCACAGTGTACATGGGGAAGAGTTGGCTCTCTCCTTACACCTCGTAAGTCCCAAAGCTAGTACTCAGGTTGTCAGTCTTGGTGGCAAGTGCCTTTATTCACTGATCCATCTTACTCAAGGTTCCTCTCTTTCTCAATTTAAACTGATTTTGAATGTTGGGCTTATTTCCCCATCCTGTGGAAAAATATATGAAATGTTTTTGCAACATTACTCTTCCATTTTAAACATTTCACAGCCATGCATGCACATGAGGTACTCTAAGAATGAACTGATGTAAAAATTCTAGAAAAGAAATATTTTGTGTGTAAAAAAGAAAAGTAAATAAATCACCTAATCCTCTCTGAGAACCAAGATTCTGGCTGCAGCAGATGCTTCTCTCCCTGTCTGAGGCAGTGTCTCATCTTAATCATTTGTAAGAAGATGAGGAGTGAGGACATACTTCATTATCTATGACTTGATGAACACAGAAATAAATTATTACAGAATTTCTTTGAAGGAATGGAGAAGCAATTTAAAAGATAAAGTACATATTTTTTTCTAAATCCTAGTGATTAAACCCTTTGAAAAATCACTCTGAAAATCCAGGTACAGATGCTTCTCGACATACAATGAGGATTTGTCCTTACAAACCCATTATAAATTGAAAATATTTCAAGTCAAAAGCACATTTAATAGACCCGTCCTACCAGACATCAGAACTAGAAACCCAGCACACTGTGGAGAATCAGTTATGTCTCCATGTGAGCAAATGGCAGGTTGGAAGCAGCCCAGCATTACAAAAGAGTATCAGACCACAGACTACTAGCTGGGGAAAAAAATCAAAATTCACAATTCAAAGCATGATGTCTGCTGAATAGCTATGGCTTTCTTGGCATCATAAAGTCAAAACACTCATTCAAAATGCTGTGAGGAAGGAACTTCCTATATCATTTGGGGCTCAATCGAAAGATTTGAAGCTGTGACTTCTTGAAGACCTAGTCAACCTGAAGCAATAAAAGAGAGAAATAGCATTTTTTTTCAGTTCTAGGTATCTGTGTTGATAAATTATATATATATATATATTATATATATATATATATATATATATATATACATCTAGAAAATTTTATATTAAGAAAAGCTCTTTATGTATCTATTTTTATATGTTGGAATATATTAAAATTATAAAATATGGTAGAAAATCTCATGTAAATTATGGTGTGGTCACATGTTTAATACAATAATTAAAGGAGCATTTTAATATTTTATTAGCAGGGCTAAGAAGATAGCCCAGTTAGTAGAACACTTGATGTGCATGTGTGTGGAACAGAATTTAGATCATCAACCCCAACATCAATACTGGGCAAATGTAGTGTCCTCCTTGCTCTTCCAGAGTTCCAGAGCTAGAGACAAGAGATAACTCAAGCAAGTTCTGGGTTCAAGTGACAGACCCAGCTTCAATATATAATGTGGACCGAGATCAAGAAGGCACCTTACAAAAATCTCTGGCCTCCATAGGCATGCATACACACATATTAGTACCCATGTGAGCACACTCACCTACATACAAAATTATTTTATTAGCACATAAAATGCCAATTAATAAGAGCAAACTGTGATTAAGAAGCATGTAATACGTTTGAAAGAACTTACATTTTCATAAGACCATATATAGATGACAAGAGAAAATTTGTACTAAAACTTGAAAAATGGCTATATTTGTACTCAGCAAAAATGTGCAGTTTTCGAGGTATGTGTGTGTGTGTGTGTGTGTGTGTCTGCATTCTAACTTTTCTTTTAGAAAAGTGTATGAGTTTCTAAACTCAAGGTCATTGTCACATTTAGTTGATTAAGTCATTTGCCTTCATTCACAAATCAAACATAGATGAGACCTGACACTCTCCTCCCAAAAATTCATTAAGCACCATTGGCATGTATAACATCAAAATAAAAAAAATAATAACTTAAAGTTTTCAAACAGACAACCCAGATGTTTTGAATTCTCGGACATTTATAAGAAGGTAAAGCATCAAGTCTTCAGCTGTTTCATAGAGTTTTTAACATGGGGTTTTGGATTTAGTAGAGGAGCTAGGTGTTGAAACAAGCATAGTTATAGCTGAGAAAAGCAAAGCAGGGCACTCTGGCAGAGAAACCAGTGAGCAGAGTTTCCTCCTTCCATCTGCAATAGAACACAGAATTGCTTCCAGTGTAAGGTCCAGATTTGTAACATGAGCATGTCTAGAGTCTGGATGCCTCCACTGGTCCAGAGATAAGAGGGGAATGTTGCCACTTACACAACGGGGAAGGATCGCTGAGTTTCATAGGGAATTTCTTGTAAGCTTCTAATCCATCTTCAAAGACTATAAAATGAGTCACTTAACCTACAACAGGGACTGGTGGGCAGAAGCAGGTCCTAGAGCAGGCACCCCTCCTCAGCTGCACCCAGAGTCCCTTGAGCCTGGAGCAGTGCCAGCATATTAACATTTAAATCACCTATGAGGAATTGGGCCTCCCTGAGTTGTTTCTATGCCATGGAGGCGATTTCTAGTTATAGATGTGAACGTCTCTGGGGAATGGAAAACGTCAGTCTATTAGTATCAGAATCAGCTTACAGGGAAACAGCTACAGCATCCTGGAATGAGAATTAAATGGGGAATCAGGAGGGTTCAGCTCTAATTCAGAGTCTGCTAGAAACGGCTTCAACCTTGGGCAAGCCAGAAGTCCACAGAGTCCTCATCTGTAGCATTTTAATGGCTTAATCCCTAAAACCTCAGTGATCCTATATTCTTTAAAGGAAACCCAGATGCCTTCTTTCCACATACCCACAGAATCCTCCCAGAAGCAGCGTTTACCTTAGTGTGTAGATACTGTGGTACAAGTCCACATTTTCTTCTACTTCTCCGGGAACAGATGTGTATGGTCACCCTCACCCTCCATTTCCTTGACTCTGCTTCATTTCCCTTTCCAATTCCACATTTCCTTCCACACGTTAAAAAAAAAAAAAAAACCAATGGTGCTCTCTCTCAACACCTTTTCACCCCACAATATAACCGTTCTCCCTATTTTTGATACATCCTCTGGCCATTGCCTCCTTCCCACAAACAAGAAAAGTATGTTCTGGACAAAATCATGAATTGACAACAGACACACTATGCGCAGAAAAGCTGTTTGGGGAAAGGTTGGGAGGTTTGGCCTTGTTGGAGGACTTGTGTCATGGGGGCCGGGAGGATGAGCTTTGAAATTTCAAAAGCCAACATTGTGCCCGCTCTGTCTCTTTTTGCCTCCAACTAGCAGATAGGATGCAAGCTCTCAGTTATTATTCCAACACCATGCCTGCCTGTCTGCTGCCATGAGATGATCATTGACTTACCCTCTTAAACTGTAAGAAAGCCCCCAATTCAATTCTTTCCTTATGGGTTGCCTTGGCTATGATGTCTCTTCACAGCCATTGAAAAATAACTAAGGCAGTGTCCTCTAAAATCTCACTCTACCTCTGTGATCATTTTTCCCTGAATCTTGAACTCCAGTCTCAGTATGAGAAAACTTAACATTCTGGAAAATGTATCAGTGCTCTTTTAAATTGCTAAAGTCATCAAAAACAAAGGTCCAGGGGCTAAAAAGATGCCCAATGGTTAAGTACCTGATGCTCGTTCAGAACCATCCATAATTCCAGCTCTCTTCTGCCCTCCATTGGTGCTATGGTAAACATACATACATGTAGGAAAAACACATATACAAAAAAATCAATCAATCTTTTCTAAAAGGTCAGGAGGTCAAAATGGGGCGAGAAACCATTAAATCCAAGAGAAGCCAAATAAGATATAATTGTTAAATGTAATAGATTAAGGCCATCATTCGAAACAATGAAGTAAACCAAGAAGTTTAGTAATATGACCATGTTGATTTCTAAGTTATAATAAACTACAGAAATGCAAGATGTAAAATTTTGAGAAAATACGTGCATCTACAAAAATTTTACTATCTTGTTGCAATTTTTCTATAACTAACACCGTTCTTTAATTGAAAGGTTTACTTTAGAATCCAGGCTCAAATGCAAAGGGCTTAATTGGAGGAAAAACAAAGAAATTTCAGAAGAAAAAAAAGAAATGTGGAGGTAGAATACTTTTAGAAAGCAATCCTCAAGCCAGTTGAGGGGGATAAGGATTTACTCAAGGATGAAGGAGAAGCTGGGAAGGAGGCACCGTCACTTAAAAGATGGAAAGCATTATGTACAGGTTTTTGCAAAGTGATTGGTTCTTTTCTTTCTTTAAGTCCTGCTTTTCAGGGTGCAATCCAGATGTCCAAAGAACTCTATTTCTTGTTACAAAGCTGAGGACAAGCCTCTGAAACAAAAACTTCTTCCCTTTGCCATGCTTATAATAGCACATTGTCCTTGAAAAGGCTCTGAGGGAAACTAGAAATATATATATGAAACAAGGCGAATGACAGTGACTGACTGGCATGAACAATGCAAGATTAAGATTGCTCCTGAAGACAAAGTAACAGAAAAGGTCTGATGGGAATTCCTCTACAATTGCCTGCTGTGGCAGGAAAGAACCTGGGTAGAAATGTCACCTTTTCACTCACAGTATTGGCTTTAGGCTCTCTTGGAGTCATAGTGGTTGAACTTCTTGACAATTAACTTGTTCTCTTATTGTCCTGTAACTCCCCAGATAATTCTACACAGTCTACTTTCCTTGTCCTTTCACTGCATTTTTGTGACCAGCTGTCTTGGATGCTCTGCTCACATAAATAGGTCAACCAAGTCTGAGGAAGAGCAGCGCAAAAGGCCAGCTCTTTTCTCCTCTCATATATCCACTAAGAATGACATTCCAAGTCCCTATATATGAAAGGGACAAATCCCAAACATGTCCTTCCTCATTAATACACCACTGATCAGCAAGGCAACCATAGTAGATGTTCTTGATTCCCCACTCCTCAGATCCTTACCATGTCCCATCAACAAACCATACAATATAACCACTGAAGCTCTGTTTGAATCTACCTGTAACCCCTCCTCCCTACCAGTGGCTCCTTCTTCACTTGTTTTCCACACTTCCTTCCACAATCTTTGCTTTGCCTTTGAGGTTCTCCAGTCCCTTGCATGACTACACATAGAGTTCTTTTTTTAATCTCTTTTCCTTTGCTGCTCATTGGCATCCTGGGAACAGAGAACTCTAGTCTTTCATAATTTCTTGAAAACCTTAATCATTTCTTCAACCAAATCCCAACCAGATGTTCGATAAGTACAGCATTGCATTTCTGCTATGGTCTCTTGGGAATTTTATTCATGTTGTATCTTTTCCCTTTATCCTTCATAGCTCTTAAAATTTCAGACGTGCAGTTCCTTGAAGCATTATATGGAATTTCTTTAGCTTCAACTTTCAGATCATGCTGTTCCTGTCCAAGCCAGGACTGGCATTCTGCATTCTCAGAAACCACTGTGTTTTACTGGAATGGCACCGCTTTCAGTCATTGTTTTGGGCCTCTAAACAAAAATGTTTGAAGACTAAAGATATTGAAGCAAAGAGAGTAACATGAACAGTCATGTTAGCATTGTTTCTGCCATCACGCCTTGGTGCTTGATTTACTCTGCTCCATTGGTGTTTGGGTGTGTCTTTCCCATGTGCCCATTATTCTGTTTTGCAACATGGGAATAGAGAGGAAGAGCATGAATGGATATCCCTTCTATCTTGTCTTGGTGAGGGAAGTAAAAGCATGAACCCATGGTAAGAAGCCTGCACGACTCAGCCAAGATTTAATTCCTTTCCATGTTTCACTCCTGATGCTGTGGCCTCTGATGTGGTCATGACTGCAGAGGGACAGCTTTTCCAATGCCTTCCTTGGAGTTACTTTAGAAAACAAAAGAATCACAGTTATTAATTACTAAAGCAAGGAGCTGGGAAATAGTGCGGTGGTTAAGAGTGCTTGTTGCATAGCTGGGTGTGATGGTGCATGTCTTTAATCCCAACATTCAGGAGGCAAAGACAGGCCTATCTCTGTGAGCTCAGGGTCAGGAAAAAAGGAGTGCTTTTTGCTCTTTCAAGGAACCTAAGTTCGGTTCCCAGAATCATGTAGGGTGGCTCATAACTACATATAACTCCAGTTTCAGAGGATTTGATGCTCTCTTCTAATTTTAATGGCACCTGTACTCAAGTACACATATACACAGATGTACATACACATAAATAAATAATAAAATAAGTCAAAATAATAATAAAATAATAACCATTAAAACTTTCAGATCATGAATCTTTCCCTCAATTGTACTACTAATGTAATCTATGTTCTTTTTAATTTATGTTTCAGTTAATTTTTTTTGTTTTGCAACTGTTAGACCAATGCTGAGAGATTCTTCCTCTTCTCTTGTTTCTGAAGAATTAATTAAATACACTCATTTTTTATCTGTTGCTTTTTGTGTTCAAACTATAGGTTTCTATTTTTGCAGATTTTATACTTTTAGAATTTTGAACCTAGAGTAAAATTATGAAACTTTTGAGGTGAAATTATACTTTACTAATTTAGAGGAGTTTTCATATTCATTTATTGGGACTTTGTAACTGCTATTAATATTAAATATTAGGACAGCATTTCAGGACTGCTCAGATATTATAAATTCAGAGACTGGAAACTTGCACAAACATGGGCTATGGTGAGCAATTCTCAAGGAAGGTTTTATATATTCACAGCTAACATCAACAAAAATATGGCCATTCCAGCCAAGATATAAGGTACTTAGCTAAGACAATGATATCCCTGGGGTGCTCATCTTTGTGTAAAACTTATAGATGTAACCTCCTACCCTGCTCATGTGGCCACATTAAACTAGGAAGCATTGGCCTCCAAAGGCAGTAGAAAGCACAGACAGAGAACATCAATGCAAAAATAATTCTTCTGACACCCACATTCAGGGGGTCGTGGATCAGTATTTATCCCTAGTATAGGAATGGACTTTGGGAGCCCTCTCCACATAGAGGGATATTCTCTCAGCCTAGACACACAGGGGAGAGCCTAGGCCCTGCTCCAAATGATATGACACTTTTAAGATCCCCCATGGAAGGCCCCACCCTCCCTGGGGAGCAGAAAGGGGATGGTATAGAGGATTAGTGGGGGGCAGGGCTGGAGCGAAGAGAAAGAGAATGTGATGGACACGTTAAAAATCAAGCTTTTTCTAATTTAAATTTTTAAAAAATCACCATAAAAATAATTCTTCTAAAGAACTCAGTTCACCCTATAGATTTATATGCATGTTGGATTTAAAGAATTCTACGATTGTTCCTCAAAAAAATTAAAGATACAAAACTGTAGATTTTATATCTATTATCTCCAGATATGTTATACATGGAAGGTTTTCTATGAATTGATAATCTCTAGTCTGAAACAGAATTCACAATAGTCTTTTTTTTTTTCCGAGACAGGGTTTCTCTGTGTAGCTTTGGAGCCTATCCTGGCACTCGCTCTGGAGACCAGGCTGGCCTCGAACTCACAGAGATCTGCCTGCCTCTGCCTCCCAAGTGCTGAGATTAAAGGCATGCGCCACTAACGCCTGGCCACAATAGTCTTTTAATGGGACTCTGATCCTATACTCTTTTCATCCAATGCATCCTTCACTCACAAGTTAGGACTACCTTCTAAAAATTTAACAAAGACATTAATCAATACCCATAAGGCTAGTTTCAGGTTTCCCATACACATGGCCATTCTTTACTCTCAAAACTGCTTAAAAAATGTATCATGAATGATTACACAGTTCACTGCGGTGTGTAGTTGATTTGACTGTGGGGCTACATCTTTAGTCACCCAACTATCTTATTTCTTTTTCCTAATAGGTGGAAGCTATAAATTGGCTCACATTTCTATCCCAGCACCAGTCCATGAGATTCTTGAAGGACTTCTTTCTCTTCATCAACTCATGCCCCAAGTTCCTTTGTCTATTCAGTTTAATCAACTCTTTCTTTCATCTTTCCTCCTGTATTCTCCCTTCTTGCTCAATGTGACTTGTAGGCCACCACCCAACTCAGTCATACTCCAATATATCATTGATAATCTGAATTAAATCAGTGAAAGAATATAAACATTGAAATGAGAAGTGCCTTCAATCTCCCTATATTTATTTCAAATAGTCAAAAATAATTTTAATGTCAACATGTACATGTAACCTACATATGACATCTTATTATACTTTTATGTTTCCACATTTAGAATATTTAAACAAAATTAATCCCCATCTCTTGTTCTCTCAATGTCCAAGAGTGTACATATTGAGTGATCCACTAGGCAAGTATATTAGGTAATAGGTATATTAGGTAATAAAGGTTTAGGTCTACTGGTAAGGCAGTACAGGGTGTAGAAAGTATGCATTCTTCACAAGCATAGCTTTACAAGCGGCTTAAGCCTAAACAATAGTCACCAATAGTAGAGGTCAGTCTTGTAAAGGACATTGCCCTACCCAGAGTCAATACAGGACACACCCAGACACCAAAGTCTCAGCACAAAGGAGATGTATTACC
The DNA here is from genome assembly GCF_003668045.3 of Cricetulus griseus. Classification (NCBI taxonomy): domain Eukaryota; kingdom Metazoa; phylum Chordata; class Mammalia; order Rodentia; family Cricetidae; genus Cricetulus; species Cricetulus griseus. The sequence continues at coordinate 112,677,193 of NC_048598.1, forward strand.
CAAAGAGGCAAGCAGTGGTCATGGGAACTGCAAAGACAGATGACTAGCAGCAACAGCAAGCAAGCAATAAGTAAGCAAGCAATCAACTGTTTTTTACAAGTGGGTATTTTAGGGGAAAGGGGGGAAGTTTATGCTATGATGAGTTTGTAAATCCCGATTGGACATATTAGCCAAATAATGAATTTTGATTGTTGGACCTTGGTGGTTTGTCTCAGGAATGAGACAGTGGCCAAATATGAGAATGGATTGGGGCTATATTTAATCTAATAGATTTTAGCAAGGGGGACGACGGTAAAAGGCAAAAACCTGTTGGCACCATTTTTGCTGTGTTTCCCATGCTAAAGCCTGCTATGACCCTTCAGATCTTCTAAGCATACCTTGGCTAATTTGTTCGAGTCTTCAGGCATCTCCTTCAAGGTGAGTCCAAGCTGATGCCATGTTATTATCACTACCATTCTCCTGTTGAATCTTACTCATTACAATCGTGGGATTTTTCTCTAATAGATGGCAATTCTCATAATTCGTTCAGATTATTATTGAAGGGACTAATCAAATCAGGAACAGCCTTTCCACCCCCAAACAAAATCAATCCTGTCCATGAGACAACTCTCACATTCAGTTGTCAATAAACACACATAAAAACAGCAAAATAAAGTAATTATTCTTGTCACACGTGAATAACCCCGATTTCTGTATTTAGAATTTATGGCTTTCTTTTAGGCTCAATAATAACTAAATATTAGCATTTTCTTAGAGCTCTGATCCACATATATACACATGCAAACACAACAAATACATAATAGCTATCTCATACTAAAGACATATTTGATAGAATTTGAATCTCTATACCAACTCAGTGAAGAACTAGGCTGGAAAGAGTTCTAAGCTCTAAACCCACCCCCCTTTTCCACCTCCTTAGAAACAGGAAGGAGGACACACACACACACACACACACACACACACACACACACAGAGAGAGAGAGAGAGAGAGAGAGAGAGAGAGAGAGAGAGAGAGCCTGCTAACGTCCCTGGGTCTTGCTCCTAACTGTGACTTAAATCTGTACCTACCTGCATGATGCATTAAATGAAATTGACTGCAGAAGTCAGGATGGACCACTTCTAACCCTGCAAGAACCCTTCTATCCTTCCCATTAGAATCCAAGACAATAGCCCACATTATCAGCAGAAGATGGTTTCAAGAGGCAATGAGGCTCCCCACAAAAGACACACAGGGAGGGGGAATTAAATTTGATATGTGCCTGCTCATCTGAAAGACTGGCACTGAAAAGACACTGGAAAAAGATTCTCTGAGAAGCCACTGTCTCCTAGGGGAGGAGGAAGAAGCTGATTGAGCTACTGAGCTGTGCATTCCCAGTCCGTCAATTCATTTGGTGAGGGATGTGGCCTGCTCCCCAGAGGCAAAGGAAATTAAGAGCTTCACACAATTCTCATGATTACATTGTAGATATATCTGGTCATTCTATTCTGCCTACAAAAGATGTCTATCTGTTGTTCTTCCCCTACTTGGGATTTATAAAGACCCAAAAGAGATGAGCATGGGGAAAATATTCCAGAGAAGCTTCACAACCTTTCAGAGTCCTTAAGTTTAATTCTGTAGAAGTTTCCAAAGTCTACAATTACTAGTCACTAGGCAATTATTCACGTTTAAATAATTCACCAGTAACTGACTCTAGCATTTTAATTGCAGAGATAATTTTCCTGAAAGCTTGCAATCCGTGCTGATGAGCAAGAGTGGAGAAAATAAGCAAATATATTCAGGGTCTAGATGACTACTTCATCCCAACCAACCCTGCTCCTTGCTCAGTTGATGGAGAGACTAGCCTTAAGACATTGGGACCTCCACTTGAATTTGACTGTTACCTCATGCTTGAATATTTGGATCTAGGAACTAAAATAGCAAAAGCCATAACCTCCCTCCCATGCACTAGTTTCCATTTTAAAGCCTTCATTGCCTGGGGTCATTGTGAACAATATTGTCACAGAAGGAGGCTCCTCACCAACAACTTACTTCATGCATCTAACCACGATTTCACCACCAATCTACATCTCTGTACATTGTGTGTACAATGGTCAACTTTGTGCAACCTGTGCAATGCCACATTTGTGCACAGATAGGTGTCACCTTCTTCATAAAATGCTCTGTCTTTAATTTTTCTCTTTGGCCAGGCCAACCCATCCTTCAAATTACAACCTAGATGCCACCTCCTCCATGTAGTCAAATATTCTGAGAGTTGTTCCAAGGAGAATTATTGCCCCTTCTTCTCTGCTTCCAGAGGTCCAGATGTAATTGATATCTCACTTTCTATGGTTTACATTCATGTGTGTATTTGCATTTGGGGTATGCATACATGTGTAAGTGAGCTTAGAGGTCAGAAGTTGATGCCCTGCAGTTTCTCTGTTGAATCCAAAGCTCACTGATTCTACAAGTCTCCTGAGAAGCTTGTTCTAAGAATCCCCTGATCCATACTTAGGGCACTGGAGTTACTGATGGGTCACCATGCCTACCTGACATTAATGTGAGTGCTGGGGATGTGAAAACCAACCTTCACACTTGGACCGAATATGCTTTACCTACTGAGAAATCTCCTTAGAGTTCTCCACCTTCTGTTTGAAAACAAGAGTCCCTCCCTGCACCAGGAGCTCATGGGATAGCTGACATCTTCCTGACTCTTTCTCCCTAGGGATAGAACTACTGATGAGAACCATCTTGCCTGGCTATTGATGTGGGGATCTGGGGATCCAAAATCAAATCCTCATGTATATGTAGTAAATACTTTACTGACTGAGTAGTCTCCCCAGCTCCAATCTCCTCTTTTTCCTTGAAATTTCTTCGAATGCAAGGCAGTGCCTGGTACAAGGCAAGAACAAAACATGCAAATGTTCATCAAATGCATTTGTAGGACTCTGCTGTTTGTGAAATTCTGTTAACAGCTCTCAGCACTCACAGCTAAAAGAGGTGCTGTAACATTTATTGCTCTTTTTAATGCTTGCAATTAATAGACACTACCTGCCCTGTTTCAAAATGGCATTTTTAATGATTCAATTAGCAACTGAAAAAAAAACTGTCTTCCTAATTTACTCCTTTTGCTTTTACCATTTTAAACTTCGCTTCTCACTTTAAGCAAATCCTCTCTGGGTAAGTATATCAAGCCCTGAACAGCAATCCAATTATCTAGGAGCTCAATGACGTTCACACAGGTCGTGAGCATGATTGCACAGGGGAGCCAAATACTAACCAGTGTCTGGAGACTCAGTAAACTTTTACCTCTTACAAGAAATTACTAGTGGGTAATTAAGTTTCATTCATAAAGAATAGGCTTCTCAACATTTATTTTCACAAGCCAAGGAGAGAAGCACACATTTTTATTTTCAAAGATGTTGGAAATGGAAGAAATTGCATGAGCTGTGTTGTTTTTTTTTTTTCTGAAGGTCTTTCTGACCTTGAAAAAGTGGGAAAACCCAGCTCTCCTTTACTACTTAATTAACTCATGTTTTACTATTATCTTACTTTTCCATTTAGGAGTAGTAAAATTTTGTTTTGCAAAACCTACAACTGAATACGACAAAGCATTAGCCTTCAAGGAGTTTCCAGTCATGTTACTAACATCTAACAGGGTGAAACCATGGTACACATAAGTTACACAAGTATACAAGTAAAGGAATACTTTGCTTTGGTAGTATGTCAAGAACAGTTTAAAGAGAAATTGTCACAATTAATATTTAGGAAAGAAAGAAATTTATATAAGCACACTATGGCATATACAAGGCATGATATAAATGTAAAGTCTTTCATTAAGATTTTATTAGAAATAGATGTAGAAATAGTATAAAAATTAATTGTAAGTGGGACTTGGAAAATAAGTATTTAAGGGCTTAGAAATTATGGAGATATATTTTCCTGAAAGAGTTAACTTATTTTGAAATAAAAGTTAGTCAAGTCAATAGTTGCATAGAAACTGCACTTCAGTGGTCCCTTATTGGACTATGTCTCCTTATATCTTATATCAGACACAATCAGCTATAGGTAAATCTGAGTAGTGGGTTTAATCTCATGTTTTAAAATGTTGAGAAGCATGTTTTAAGAAAAACATCTAACAAAATCACAGTAGAATTTCTCTAGCTGCCCTGGACTAATTACAGCAATAACGACCTCATGCACATTGTCAATGCTGTAGCAAGCACATGCATTGCAGTAGATATACATGGCATCCAAACCTAATAAGTATTCCTATTTTAACAGACCCAAATGGTGTCTATTGAAGTACAACATCTAACAACAAATTCCAGCCTAATGCAAAATTCAGAACTAGCCCAAGGTAGATGATTGTATCGTTGTTGGGGTTTTTTTCCCCTTCATTACCTAGATTAATTAAGTAGAATCATTAGCTTTTGCTCTGTCAGTAGGCACTCTGTAGTTTTGCCAAGTGCTATGAAGAACTATCAAGACATAAATATGATCTGGTGAATATACTCAGTTAACTTAGGGGCAAAAATAACATCAACACAATCTTAACAAGTCTGATGGAACAGAAATTTATTTGTTTTAAGAGGATATTGGATGGTGTATGGGAGGAGGAGAGACTGGTTTCAGATAAGATTAAAATTTTCCAAATTTGAAAATAGAAGATACTTGGAATTCACCCTACATGTTTTTAATTGGATACAACCCAATTTCCAAATCCAAAGGTTGAAAAGCATAATCCTGGGTGTACTTCTCCACTATAGTTCTGTATTTCTTCTCCTCCCTGATTCCCTTGCGATGAGGAAGTCAATGAGAACTTGCTGAACAATGGGGCGATTTTCTGGATCAATGGCAAAAAGGCAGTCTCACACAAATCAACACTAGTCTCCATGATCGTGTGAAGCAAGCTCATTACAAGCCAAACAATTCATGAACTAAGGTCCATCCATAAGGGAATACTTAAACTAATTGTGCTAAATGAAACTGATAAACTCTGCAGATCCAGAGGCAAAGTTATCACATCCATGTAGAAATGTTTTCTAACACTTTAAAAGACAGACTTTCACTCCCAGGTAATAACCTTTTTATATAAAACATTCCTTCCAACAGAGAAGACCTACAATCTTGCTTCGAGGATGTGACCAAAAGTTTTCAGTTAACAATCTGGAACTGTTCCTATGCATTGGTTGAAAGAATAGGTCATTTTCTACACCCTGGCATTCGCCTTTGGGTTGTACAAAGTACATCAAGCAAATTCCCTCAATGACATCTTACAGCAGAATTCTTGGTTGGGTTTGTTTGTTTGGTGGTTTTGTTTTGTTGTTGTTGTTGTTGGGAGTTTGCCTTTTGATTGTTTGTTTGTTCATTTGGCTTTGCTTTGATTTGATTTGGTTTTGGTCTTTCAAAACAGGGTTACTTCGTGCAGCCCTGGCTGTCCTAGAACTCATTCTGTATTTCAGGCTGGCCTCCAACTCAAAGATTCACTTGCTTCAGCCTCCCAAATAGTGGGATTAAAGGTGCATGTGCCATCATGCCTGGCCTAAGTGTAGATTTTTGACAGGTTGTTAAGCAATATAAAATTGGAGTATTCTCTGCAGTTTTCTCAGCCTGGGTTTCTGATCCAACAGAGCTGAGCTTTAATTTATGACATAAAAAATCAATCAAACAACTTCCATATCTGTGTGATTATGGCATTCAGGTTGCAAGGACATGAGAAGGGATAAGAAAACAAAAAAACCTGGAGCTTAAGGACTGATCAGTCAACTCTAACTCCAATCGTTTTCTGAGTAACTGTCATAACCCATGGATCCATACCTATTAATCTGTAAACTAACAATCTAGTGGTTAAGACAAATAATTAGATAATGTATACCTATAACTATATAAGATAGTAATGCCCAGGTTATGAACACATCTGGAGATGATAATAAACTGGATCATGAGAAATGCTCATGAATATAACTCAACATGCCTACTATGAAGGGAGGAGAGACAGTGAAACAACATTGGAGAGGGAGTGAGGAGCAAGAAGGATCCACTGTGTTCTACAACCATGTGGTCATCAAACTTTTAATTCAAGAGCCTTTGAAGGCATTCATCATCTAAACTATACATAGTGCCATTCAAACAGTAATTTTTAATGGTTTCAAGCAACATCCATGGATCTATGGGCTGCCTTGTTTATGTTTTATCCTAATTAATATTGAGAAAAAACATAGTTACCTGATGTATATATTGGTATTTCAGATTAGAGTTCATTTGAGAAATCTGAGAGGAAACAGAAAAAATAATGAAGTCTATTTTGAAAACATTTTTCTACACTGAAAGTCATAACTACCCAAGATTTGAGAAGAAATACATTTAGTGGTGAGCAATTCTCCAACTCATTAGATAACCCATGCAGGTTTCATAAAGCTACATTGTTAAGCATAATTAACTCTTGTAGAGAGAAGAAATCTACCTTCATTTACTTTCCATAGGATTTCTGTCCTCCCAGATGGCAGAAGAAAAGGATAATATGCTTTCATAACATGGTAGTGTTCATGCCAGATGGTTGTTATTACATCACTCCTCTGTGTTCTTCTAGCTCCTTGATGTCTGGGAGGGTGTTAGACATTTCTACCACCCTGATTGTTTTCCTTTGAGCACATTCAGGGGGTGGTAAATACTATTGCTTGTTCCATTAGTATAAAAGCAATCATAATGTATTTGTCTCCTTTGTATATCTGAAGACAATGGAAATGGGACAAAATCAAGGTATTTGAAGGTGTTTTTTCTGTTCAGTATAGCTGTACATGACCTTACAATGGCAAAACACAGTGACACTTTTAGAAGATGACTTTTGTAGAGTGGGAAATGAAATTCTGTAGAGGAATAGCATTCAGTATCCAGGATTTGATGAACACATCGATAAGCACAGTTTTCTCACATGTTTGTGGTGCTTATACCTCCATGGTAATGGAAGCAGTTTGTGCTTCTAATCCTCATTTCTGCATCTGAGACTTTGTTAGCTAGACTCAGCCAAAGGAAACAGGACAGTCATGCATGACACAACAACTAGAAGTTTGTCATTAGGTAATGTTCTTACTGTGTAAACATCATAAAACATACTCAACAAATCTAGATGTCATTGGGAACTCAGCATGGACTTTTAAAAATCTTTTTATGGGGTGTTATCTATATTGTGTGTGCATGTGTGGTATGTATCCTCATGTATATGATGTGTTGGCACATTCATGCACCAATGCCGGTGTGGAAATCAGCAGACATCCTTGGGTGTTGGTCCTCACATTCCACTACCATCTTATTTGAGACAGAATCTCTTTGCTGTTCATTGTTTCACACATCACGATAACAGGCTCAGAAACTTCTGGGAACTCAATAGCTTCTTTCTCCCATCTCACCATCAGAGCACTGGGAACAGAGAAGTGTGCCACTCTGTCTGGTTTTCTGTGGCTTTGAGGGATTTGATTCCAGATGCCCATTTGTAACACTTTAACCACTGAGCCATCACCCTAGGCCAAGATGAATTCTCAATGTAATGAAGACACGTAGCAAACACAGGATTATGTATGACTGTTGTCAGCATAACATAGCAGAGTCTTTCATATTATTCTTTTGCAATAGTAAGTAGGAATACACTATAATAATGAAAGAAAGTATTGTACACTAAATCCATAAACCAGTAGCATAGTCTTTTATTATCACTATCAAGTTTTATGTACTGTATACAATTATATTGCTATACCTTTAGACTACTGGCAGTGTGATAGGTCTCTTCACATGAACACAAACACAAATGTAAGGAATGCAATGTGCATGACATTAGTGTGCCTATAATGTCATTAAATAATAGAAAATTTTCAATTACATTATCATCTCAGGGGGTCACCATCATTGAGACTTTGTTAGATGGTGTATGACTGTGCTATAAAGGAAAAAAAAAAACAGTTTTCTCAGCCAACAAAAACTGGGCTCAAGCTAACCTGCTTAGCATTGCTTTTTAAAATCCTTCCTTCTTAGCATCAGTTAAGTCTTCATAACACAGAAAATAAATATCTGGACTAATACAAGAAGTAAACATAGCTCAGGGTCTGACATGCAGCCTCACAGTGAATATTAGGAACTGTAGGGAGTGGGGAGAGGAGAGTAAATGTGATCAAAATAAAATATATGAAATTCTCGAAGAACTAATAAAATTGTTTTTAAATAAAAAAATCTAATTTCAAACATTTCTATTTTTTAACAGCACTAATTCCAATGGTGTCTATCTGAAGCATCAGTATCAGAAAATTGGGAATTTTCATACAAATTTCCAATATCAAGCCTCTTTTGTTTTTACCATTTTCATTGCAACTTACCACAAAAAGTTTGCATATTGATGAAAACAACTGCCGTGTTTTCTATACTATCATGTTTACTGTCAGCATGGTATAAACACCACATATTATTACTGTGATTCCTATAGAAAAATTGAAAGTAGGTAGCTCTTCATTAATAATTTTTGTTCTGTTTCATGTTAGATTTCTATCATTTTTCCGTGCTATACACAATTTTCTAGATAGTTCAGGCTTATGGGTTATGTATTGCCTACAGTAATTAGACAACTCACATCAACAGTATTTTTGATATATTATTGGTTCTTCTATTTTGATGGTTTAGAAGTATTCTGTTGGGGAAGGTTTAGAGAGTGTGATATTTGAAGAGAGTCCCAGCACTAATCAAAACTGGAATAGAACTCTGTAACTTCTTTTCCTCAAGGCAGTATTCTCTTCAATATGCTGTGTTTGGTCAGAAACCCTGATTTGTAAAATATCACAGTCGTAGGAAACTGTGTTGCAACATAAGGCCAACATGTGGAAGACTGTCACCCAGTAGCTGGAAGCTCATAGGTGCAGTGAAGGACTAGAATAGCTTAAGCCTACAATGGCTAAGAATCTCAGGTCACAGGAAGTACTTGGGTCAAAGAACACAAAGACAGCCCAAAAGCTGATTTCAACCATGAGTAGCCTCTCCATTTTCACCCCTGTAAGCCCTGGGAACAATGGAGAGAAGTAGAGATTGGTTGACTTTATTTTACTTGACACATAGATCGAGGGAAAATTATTGCTAATGGCCATTTTCAAGAGCCACTAACATCCAAGGCTAGAGGAATCCTGAGGCTGAGCATGCAAACTTCTTGTGTATTTTCTTTCCATAAATTGCTCAACAATTTTCCTGATCTGTTTGCTGCTATCGAAGATACCTCTTATATCATCTTTCCTTCAAAAGATTCTAACAGCAGCAACAGAATATGAGGACTCTAATTCACAATAGTGGTTATATATTATACAAATAACTATAAAGCTCCTCAGTTTAGAGGTTTCTAACACAAAAATGTGGCAGGAATTTAAGATATGAAAATGGCTAATTACTCTGTCTTAACCATCATCTATTACATACACATATGGAGTAGTCTCAGTGTTTCCTTATGACAAATTAAGAAGTTTACTCTTTAACCCCCCCATCTCCAGTTTACCCAGGATATCTCATCTGTTTCCCCTTCCCAGAGTCACTCTTAGGGCCCTCCTTGTTACCTAGCTTCTTTGGAGCTGTGGATTATAGCCTGGTTATCCTTCGCGTTACATCTAGTATCTACTTATGAGTGAGTACATAACATGTTTGCCTTCCTGAGTCTGAGTTACCTCACTCAGAATGATTTTTTATAGTTCCATCCACTTGCCTACAAATTTCATGATGTCATTGTTTTTGTTTTTTTTTACAGCTGAGTAATACTCCATTGTGTAAATATGCCACATTTTCTTTATCCATTCTTCAGTTGATGGACATCTAGGTTGTTTTCAAGTTATGTCTATTACAAATAATGCTGCTATGAATATGGTTGAACAAGTGTCCTTGTGGTATGATTGAGCCTCTTTGGGTATATGCCCAATAGTGGTATCTCTAGGTCTTGAGGTAGATTGATTCCAAATTTTCTGAGAATTCACCACACTGATTTCCAAAGGCTGAACAACTTTGCATTTCCACCAGTGATGGAGGAGTATTCCCCTTACTCTACACCCTTTCCAACAAAGATTGTCATCAGTGTTTTTGATCTTAGTCATTCTGACATGTGTAAGATGGTATCTCAGAGTAGTTTTGATTTGCCTTTCCCTTATGACTAAGGATGTTGAGCAATTCTGTTAATGTCTTGCTAAGGAAATTCCCAGGAATCCACAAGGATGATCCCAGCTAAGATCCCAGGCAATAGTGAAGAGGGTGCCTAAACTATCTTTCTCCTATAATCAGATTGGTGACTATCCTAGTTGTCATCATAGAACCTTCATTCAGTAACTCATGAAAGCAGATGAAGAGATCCACAGCCAAGCACTGGGCCAAGATAGGAGTCTAGTCTAAGCAATGGGGGGATTATATGAGCAGGGGGGTATCAAAATCATGACTAGGAAACCCACAGAGACAGTTGACCTGAACGTATGGGAGCTCAGTGACTCTAGACTGACAGCTGAAAAGCTTGCATGGGACTAAACCAAGCTCTCTGAATGTGGGTGACAGTTTTGTAGCCTGGTTTGTTTGTGGGACCCCCTGCAGTGGATCCAGCATCTATCCCTAATATATGAACTGGCTTTTTTGAAGCCCATTCCATATGAGGGGATGCCTTGCTCAACCTTGATACAGGGCTATAGTGGGGCAGAGTGTTGGCCCTGCCTCAACTGAATGTTCCAGGGTTTGTTGACTTCCCAAGGGAGGCCTTAGCCTTTCTGAGGAGTGGAGGGCCATGGATAAAGGAGTAGGGGGATAGGGGGAGGAGGGGAGGTAGGGAGAACTGTGGTTGGTATGTAAAGTGAATAAAATAGTTTACTCTTTTCTAGAAAGATTTTGTTGACTAATTACGAGATCTGAGGAATTTTTTTGTTGAATATATCCCAGATTTCAAACCTATAAACTTTCTGTCTTCAATCGTTTGGTATATTTTTACTAAAACAACAATTCATATTTGGGGGGAAAAAAGAGCAGATAGGTACTAAACCAAATTATTCTGTTTTGTGTGGGCCTCTTAAACAGATTTTAGTTCACTAAGTGTGTATCACTAAACAGTAAACAACAATGAGATGGACATTGAAAGCTTTCATTATGTCATTTAAATCTTATTTTAAAAAGTTGGTTCATATCAGCACAAACACACAAGTGGGGGAGACAATGAAATTTAGAAACTACAATGTGATATATTTATGTACTATCCAGAATGTGACAAACTTTTCACTCAGAATGTGAGAGTCTACTAAGAGAATTTCAGCTCTATCAGCACTCCTGGGCTCTTTAAGCAGAAAAAAATTTGATTTTGAGACCAATAAGCAATCATCCACAGCTTGATAGTCTCTCCAGGGCCCTATCTCCTGTAATATGGATGTTTATGATATTTGTTATATAATTGCATAACTATGGTAAGATTAATTATAAATGGATGTAATTTTAAAGTACATTTGAGCTGAATAATATGAGCTTCTAGGCTGGAACATTTAAACATTACATGATTGAATTAAAACATCTGGTGGGCTTCTATAGCAAGGGAAGAGATTTGAAAAGCTAGCATGCAAGTTTTATGTGTATTTTAAAATGGTAATTGTTTCAGGAAACATTTGGTTTTAAATTATTGACCCTATGATGAAGTCATCATCAATAAAGTTGAGATCATCCATAACAAATTAACTGAGCATTATTGTATGAAAAGCTATTTTTCTAAGCATGGGTAAATAGAGAAGGGCACAGGCAATCTGAAATTAAAACCTTTACAAAAATATAGTAATGCCAATATAAATTGATATCAGTGCTTAATAATGATTCTTACTACTACATCATCTTAAAGACATTTGACATTTATTTAGACATTTATTTAGAAAGTTAGAAGAAATTTTAGACTGAGTCTGGGAAAGTCAATGATCCCTAGTTCTTTGTTTAGAACCTGATTTGTAGAAGAACACAGAATTCATTTAAAATGACTGAGTGAAATTCATATAGATAGATAGTTAAACTGCCTTACTGTAGAACCTATATATACCTACATATACTGATTCCTATCCCTGTATTCAAGCATTATCTTTCACTTTGAATTTACAAAGATACAACACATGTGATTTGGTTATTGCCCTGAATATGGATATATGGATAGCACCATCCTATGTAGGCTGAGTGCTCAGGTAAAATAAGAATAATCTCTGTCTCCATCTGTCTGTCTCCCTCTCTCTCTCTCTCTCTCTCTCTCTCTCTCTCTCTCTCTCTCTCTCTCTGTGTGTGTGTGTGTGTGTGTGTGTGTGTGTGTGTGTGTGAGACTGTCTCATAACTAGATGTCTCATAACCTCTGTCACATATTCACACCTCCATGATCGTCTCCCTCATTGAGTCACAACTTGGACAGACATCTCTGAAATTGTGAACAAAAATAATTTCACCCTTGAATTTCTGTTTCTCTCTGGTATTTGACCCAGCAAAGGAAAAGGGGCTAACATAATGATTTTGTCACTTTCAGAATGTCAGTTGAATTTAATCATGCTGTATATACCTTTTTAACACTGCCTTTTTTAAAAAAAAATTAGCCCAAAGCTGTACTGATTCATACAGGCTATTGCATTATTAATAGCTTATTTATCACTACGGTTAAACAGCATAATATGGTATGGAAAGAAAACAATTTGCTTAACATCCTGGCATTCTAGAATATGCAAACTTTTTCCACTTTGAATGTGTACATTCGTGTACAGTTTTCTTTTTTATTTCTATGTGTGTGCATGCACCAGTGTGTAGGTATCTGTGGAGGTTAGAGGAGGGTACTGGAGCTGGCCTTAAAAAGCAGTCATGAGATACTTGGTGTGGGTGCTTGGAGCCAAACTCCAGGCCCCTTCCAGGGCACCATGCATTCTTAACTGCTGAGCCATATCTCCAACCCCCACATGTAGTTGTCCCGACCCACAGGACAGCAACCAGGGAGGGGAATGGAGACAAGAGACGTGAGAGAATGACCACAAGACAGGATTCTGATCAAGTGGCGAACTTTATTTTTTCCAGGCTAGTTTATATAATCAGTAGGGGTTGGGGAGAAGAGGCCAAGAGCCAGGTCTTAGTTTAAGCGGGATGTTAGAAAACTATAGGAGGAGGATATTGGCAGGGTAAAAAGTTCATGGGTGGTGGAGAGAGGGAGGGTTACCTAAGTGAGTGGAGGGAAGAAGAAGGGTTGCTTAGGTAAGTGGGCCTGTGGTTGGAACAAAAGATTGACGTTTGGGTCATGTTGTTCCTTCTGGGTGCTCATGCTTCTAGAAGCCATTTATAATCAAAAGACAGTTCTATAACCCCGTGGCTTGCCAAGTTTGGCCTAAATGTTCATGCCAAGCTGTATGGCTCCCAACACCCACATACAGCTTCTTATATGAATTAAACTGTTCTTTCCTTTGGGTTGAATGTTCATGAATATGATTGCTGAGTTCTGTAGTTCATTGGATGTTTATTCTTATAAGAAACCACATCTTGGTAGTGTAGTTAGGTAATATAGTTCTTGCCTAATTTAGAGGCTACCGAGTTTAACCCCCAGCATCACAAAAAAGAAAGAGGGGGAGTTATTAAACTTTTCCCACCTGCCATAGTTAAGCATGTATTACAGAATGGCATGATGTCCCATATGTCTGTGAAGACATATCATTACCAAGGCAACTTAGAAAGCATTTAGTGTGTGTGTGTGTGTGTGTGTGTGTGTGTGTGTGTTTCTGCTTAAGTTCTAACTGGATGGGTTTTTAAGTATTTTTGTTAGGCATATACATCCTTTATTTTTTTTTTTTTGGTTTTTCAAGACAGGGTTTCTCTGTGGCTTTTGGAAGCTGTCCTGGAACTAGCTCTTGTAGACCAAGTTGGTCTTGAACTCACAGAGATCCACCTGCCTCTGCCTCCCGAGTGTTGGGATTAAAGGCGTGCACCAGTCCCTGATAGGTTATAAGACTATCAAATACATTCTCCCAGATGTTACTTGGGAGACCTTATCTGGTTCATTCCCTTGATGTGGTCTTTTTACAGCAAAAAAAGAAAATGTTAATTTTTGAAATAGAACATCCTACTTTTTCCTTTTATGGACCATGCTTCTTCTAAAAAATCTAAAGCCCAAATATTTTCTGCCTTTTTTCACTTAGAGTTTCATAGTTTTACATTTAAATACTGACAAATTTTGAGTTCATATTGTATATATGATGTGTATAAAGAGATGTGTATAAAGAATGCCATGGTGTCTGTTAGTAAGCAGAGATGATCAATTGCTCCAACAACCTTTGTGAACAAGGTCATTCTTTCCCCACTGAGTTGCCTTACAGTCTTGCTGAAATTCCGTTGCATTTTTCATATGCTATATTTCTGTGTTTGCTGTGCAATTCCATTAATGTATGTGTCTGTCTCTCTACCAGTACAGTATGGGTCTCCCCAAATAGTGTCACCCACTAGGGACCAAGTGTTCAAATGTTGTAGACTGTGGGGGACATTTGCTATTCAAACTACCACATAAGACATACAGAATTCAAACTGGAACTTGACTGGAAACTTCCTCTCTCCTGGCTAACTATTATAGTGCAAGAAGGTGCTATGTGGACTCCTGGGGGACATGTATCATCAACATTCTTGATCAAATGTTGACTCTGTGTACAGCACTACCATCTGGCCAGCCAAAATGTGCCCACAGGTTCAATAGTGGCAAGTCTGCTATGGGGTAACTTACCACTTCCTGATTAGAGGGAATTCACATTTGCTACTGTAGACCCATTCAGAAGTTCATAGCTAAGGAGGTCTTTAGGCCCCACTGGAGAGGCTACATTGTGAGATCTCTTCACTGACTGATGGATGTTGACAGGTGTGTTGTCTTGCTTCCAAGTGCTTGAATATATCCTTATAATCTTTTATTTAATTGTTTGTAGAAAATTCCATTGTGACCAAAATTATTTTCTATATCATTAAATCTACTTAAATCCATTTTCAGTTTATTTTAACTAGGATATGATTCATTGACATTTGAAAAGAAGATATAGTTGGTTATTGTTGTGTAGAATTTTGATGGGAATGTCCTTCTGTATGATGTGAATATTTGTTTCTTTATTGGTTGATGAATAAAGCTTTTTTGGCCAATGGACAGGCAGGGTGGAGCCAGGCAGAAAGTATAGGTGGGGCAACCAGACTAAGAGAATTTGGGGAAGAGGAAAACAGAGAGTGAGTCGCCAAGGAGACACCAAGTAGCTGTTGAGAAAGAAAGAGGCCTGGGTATCACAGGTAAGCCAAGACCATGTGTATATACACAGATTAATAGAAATTTGTTAATAATTAAGAAAGCTAGCCAATAAGAGCCATCTGCCAAACAGTTTACAATTAATATAAATATCTGTGTGTTTATTTGGAACTAAAGGGCTGTGAGACAGGGCAGTACAAAAATGTCTGTCCACAGAATTGTCTGTAAATATCCACTGGTTGATAATATTATTCAATGCTTCTGTTTCCTTGCTAATATTCTGTTTGATTACACCCTGAGTTATTGAAAGGTGTGCTAAAATCTCCATATCTGTTAGTGTATTTACTGAACTTCCAATTCTATCACCTTCTAGTTATATACTTACATATCTTATAGTTTTATCCTTAGGCTTGCAACACATGTTTGATATTTCTATGTCTTCTTAGGAAATTGATCTTTTTATCACTAAATAATATGTTTCTTTGTTTCCAGTAATTTTGTTGTTCAAATGTCTCCTTTAGCTGGTGTTAATATAACTACTACTTTCTTTGGATTGCCATTCCTATAATCTAACATGCTTCATTATTTTATTTTTAACCTGTAAATATACCTTTATTTGAGAATATTTATAGATTACAAATTCTTTGATTATAATTTTTAAACCCACTGTACCAATATCATTTTGAATTATTATATTGAGACCATGTGTGTCAATAAATCGTTGAGATGTCAAATCTGAAATCTGTGAGTTTAGTTTTGTTTTACCATTTTTCCATCTTTGTTTTTCACTAATCTATTTTTTCCTGGCTACTGTGGGTTTCTTGAACATTTTGTACATTCTTCTTTTAGTGATTAATAGTAATGTTTCAGTCTATCTCAATACATAACCTTTCTGTTTGTTTTTTAAATATCAAACTATATTCATATATAACAACATACTGGATTTATCATTTTACTAATTTCCTTTATCTCATTTCTCCCTGTTATTATATTAATTAATTTCTTTATAAATTAAGAACTAATGAAGAAGTGTTATAATTTTTATTTATCTCTTCAGACCTAATTTTTAAAGAAAACAAAATGTACCCTGTTCACACAATACTTTTATTTAATTATTGTTATTATTATTTGGTTTGGGTTTTGTTGTTGTTGCTTTGTTTTTCGAGAACAGGGTTTCTCTATGTATTCCTGGCTGCCCTGGAACCCACTCTGTAGACGGGCTATCCTTGAACTGAGAGATCTGCCTACTTTGCCTCACAAATGCTATAATTAAATGCGTTTGCCACCACTGCCTGGTGCTCAAGCAAATTCTTGCTTTCTTTCTTCCTTGTACTATTCTTTCCTTCTGTTCACAGAACATCCTTCTGCCTTTTTAGTCAGAATAGGAAATAGCTGTCCAGTATCTGAGCAAATTCCCATTTGCCCCTGAAATTGATTATTAGAACATCAGATTCTGGGTTGAAGATATTTTCTTCCTGGTATTTGAAAACCACTATACCAATTCCTGCTTGAATCCCTTATTGCTCATGAGAAATCATTCACATTGTCAATCCAAAGTAGAAGAAGGTACTATCCCTTAACTTTGGCTTTTAGTGTCTTTTTCAATGTATTTAGTTTCTAAAAAAAGTCTGTCATGAGGTGGATATTTGTTTTTAGCTTTATTGTGATTAGAATGTATTTAGTCTCTTATTACATAATTAGTGCTGTGTGTGTGTGTGTGTGTGTGTGTGTGTGTGTGTGTGTGTGTGTGTGTAAAAGAGGGAGGAAATACTACAGTGCACATGTGGATGTCAGAAGCAGAAGACAATGTAAGGAAGCTGTTTCTCTCTTCACAGGAGATCAAACTCAGGTTGTCCAGTTCATTCAGTTTCTTGACGCTAGTTGTTTATGTTGTTATCCAAAGTTAAGAAGAAAGTATTCAGCCATGACTGGTTCAAGATATTTTTCAGTCCTGACCTCCTTCTTATCTAATTCAGGGTTCTGATAATGGGAACATTAAAGCTTTTGTTGGAGCCATAGGCTCCTAAGGTTCTGACTAGTTTATGTGTGCATCTGAGTGTTGGTTGATTGCCTGGACTACATGGTTGTGCAGGTTGGGATTCTGTCTGCTTTCTCATCATTTTCCATCTCATCTTCTGAGCTGTTGAGCCCATCCATGGAAGTTTTCATTGCAGCCATCCCTCTTCCATTTGGTTTCTCTTTATGTCTTTTATTTATTCACAAAGACTTTCCAGTTTATCATTTATTTCAGCAACTTTATAATTGCTGACACATCTTTACCATGTCTTCAAAGACTTGTGCAGATACCTCTGTAATTTTAATTATAGAATCCATAAATAGTCCTTTCATCAGTTTTATATTTCCCTATCCTTGATATGAGGAGTGAGTGATTTTTTGATATATCTGGGGAACTATGATACTTTGAGCCTTATTTGACTCTTGCATTCTAGCTGCCTTATTTGGACACCACTCCTTCTAATGAGATGGGGGAATGCTGACTCTCAGTAGATCTCCATTGGTACTTTGTGTTTGCTAAGAGAAGTTCAAGAACCTCATTACTGCTCTTTTCTGGGATCTCACTGATACCAGGTTGAGGAAGAAGGCCCTGGTTCTTCTGAGAAGTTGGTGTAAGTCTTACTTTTCCTGAATCTTGTAGCAGTGTCCTACACAATAAGTTCTTGGTATCTGCTGCTAGGAGGACATAGGCACATTTTCTGCCTTCCTAAGCTTCCCTTTTGTTAATCCTTTCTGTGACAAGTGGGGGGAAAAGCATTTCTGTCATTTTATTCTGCTCATAATGGTATTTCTGAGTTACTAGCTTTTTTAGTTCTAAGCATATCAAAATTTAAAAAAAAATACTCTCATATTATCCTTTAGTGATAAGTTCTCTGGTCTTCCTCCTACTTTTAAATTTTTTTCTGATGTTCACTCTGTAGTCTTAATCAGAATTTATTGGGAACATAAGAAAAAAGAAAATGCTTCTCTATTCTTCCTTGAGAAGTTGTTTCATGCTTGCTTTGTGAATATGCTTTTACAAGCATATTCCTCCATATTTTTCAGTACTAAAAATTATTGAAGTAGAGCAACTTAGAATCTCAAAAGTTTTTTGTGCCCTTGAACAAGCTTATGAGAGGCAGGTACCCTAAAGAGATTGCCTCTCATCGTCTAAAATGCCCTTAGAAGCTATTCACAAGATCTTCAGTGCTCAAACTGTCATTGAAATGACCAAGCTTTACCACTGGGCATAACCTTATAAAAATACTATTGAGATCCTTATAAAATTAAAAGGAAAACATTTCTCCTAACTGTGTTTTCCTTGGCAATTGGGTCCAAACGCAGTTCTATTTACTACCAAAGACTAACCATCTATCTTTCTCCCCACAAAAGTAAGAAATTAGTCAAGGTACAGAGTGAGCCATTTTTCTTTTCACTCCTTGTATACCCTATCTTCCTACCCTTGCCCTTAGCTAAATCTCCCTTCCTCTCCTAGATAAAAAAAAAGTGTATCAGTGGATGCAATACTAAAGTTTTTCAATTAATTTATTATATCTGCATTCACTCCTATCCTAAATAATACAGAATATTACCAAACATATATTTATATCATATTAATACTTTAGGAGATTTCAATATTTGTAGCATCAATGACCTAACAGTTTGGAAGACAAAATATGTGCTTTCAAAGAAAGTTGAAATGAAAACAAACTAGTGTCAATATTTCAGGTTATTATATTTTATATTGAAATAAAAGAGAAAGGAAAAAACTTGTTTTCAAGTAGTAAGTGAGCATTCTAGATGAAAACCCTGTGTCTCTGCACTCTAGTAGGTGGATTATGATATGAAATTTTAGTTTAGCTCATAGTCACACATGAGAAGAATCGAAAGAATAAATTTGGGGTTGGGGATAAATCTCAGTCTGTAAAATGCTAGCCACACAAGTAGGAAGACCTGAGTTTGACCCCCAGCAAAAGTCAATGGTAAGCAACTATCATTCCATGGCTGAGGAGGTTGTTCCACAGGGCTTTCTGAATTACTGGCAAAGCCAATTGGTGAGATTCAGATTCACTAAGAGATTCTGTCTCAAAAACTAAGTTGGAGAGCAATTGAAAAAGACATCTGATGTCAACCTCTGGCCTTCACAAACACACTCATACATATTCATGTACACCATCATGAGTATGTAAACACAGGGAACACACACACACACACACACACACACACACACACACACACACTTAAAGAGAATAATTAATGAAAAAAGAAGCCATAAATTTGAAACAGAACAAGGGTATACTAAAGGGTTTGGAGGGAGAAAAGGAGTGGAGTAAATGATGTTACTAAATTATAATCTCAAAAGTAAAAAGAAATAAAGTTGGGCAACAATTTTAGGAGGAAAAGTCAGTTAATAATGTTTAACAAGTTAAATTAAATCCCAAATGCAGACAGTCTCTGGAAATATTTGGAGATAGGATTAGAGATACTCATTTTAAATGGGGAAAAGACCTACTTCTCCTGACAATGTAACAAGATAAAAGTGTTTATTCCTGCTGTAAAGACTAGAGCTCTTACTCTCTGCTGGGTTCTGATCCAATAACTAGTAAGTGGTAAACAAGCTAGATTCCAAACTTCCCAATAAAAGCTTTGTTAGAACAGGCACTAAAATATCAAAAAGTCTGTAACCAGTGAAATGGTTTCAACTAGAAGAGCTTTTTCTAAAAAAAAAAAAAAAAAAGCATTAGGTGATTAAAAATAAGGAAAGCATTCTAAATGCAGAGGTTAAACTTTTCACTTACTACCCAGTTCCTTTTGCCTGGAATTCCATGTAGGAGAAACTTTCTGTATATGTACTATGTGATTTTGACAAAACAAACCTCCTCAAAATGAATAGAAACTATATGGGCACTTGCTATTGCTGTCAAGCAATTTCACTAAGCCACAAATTATTTTCTTGGTGGTGGTGATGGTGGTGGTGATGGTGGTGGTGGTGGTGGTGGTGGTGGTGGTGGTGGTGGTGGTGGTGGTGAATAGTGGTTATTTGAAGCAGGATCTCAGATACCCTGATGTGCCAAGTGATCTTGACCTTCTAACCCTCCTTCCTACACCTCTCTCTGGAGATCTGAAAATTCAGATGTAGTTCCACACTCAGCCAGAACTCTCTTCTGGATGAAACAGAACTGGAAACTTGGACAGTCAACTGTCTATGCACTGATGCCTAAAGTACACTTTGCTTCCATGTCTTCAGTTCCAAGAATGTGAATTGTCAGTGGCACAGAATAACAATGGTTTTCAGTCTGCTGTGTGCCAGAAATTTTGCTGTGTGCTGTTATCTAATCAACCTTTATAACACAAACAGATAGTTGCTACCCAGACCCTGTATTGCTAATGAACATATAGGCATTCAGAAAGTTTTTCAGTTTCCTGAGATTCAAACCTTATTAGCACAGAGATGAAACCGGAACCCAGGCTGTCAATCAAGGTCCACCAGACCTTGACTCTCTTCTGATGAACAGACATTATTGGAGGATTACCAAAATATGGATGGAGGCCTGGTAAAGCCACTGGATTATCTAGCCTCGTTTCTGGAATATGAGCTATCCTGGTCTTACTTTTGATGTTCCTTAAAATAAAGGGGAAGGTCAAAGACCCAAACCAGAATTATTTTCCTCATATGTTTTTAATTAAAGGTCCTTTCTTTACCTTTCTATATCTTCTTTCTGTGTTTTGAAATAAATAGGGAGGGAAAGTTTGATCCAGGAGAAGATTTCTTTCATATAGTGCAGTCAGAAGCTTCTTGAGGAGAACCTGGAAAGATACCTTTCATTCCACCCACTCTGGAGTCATATAGAGTAGTTAAACACACAGATTTAGCAACTTTTGTGATTTTGCTCTTCAAGCTTATTAAAAATGTCATTCATTAACAGCAAACAGGAATTTAGTTATTCAGTACATAAATTAGTGTATTGGTTAAGCCAGAGACAGTTATGACAAAGATATGCCATTGTTGTTTTTTTTTTAAATCATGTTGTACTGAGTGATCCTATCTCTTCCTTCCCCTGTGTGCCCATGGCCTGCTTCCCTTCTTGAATCCCACCTCTAGCTGCCATGTCCAGGCTGAGAGAGTTTTGAACTCAGAGGAAGTGTGTGCCTCTAGAAGCTAGTTGCTACCTCTGTATAGCTCTAGACCCAGGCACCCATTCCACACTCACAGAATCCTCTTCCAGAGAACCTTACCCCCATCACAGCTTTGCACACCTTTCAATGCTTCTGCAATATGTGTATCAGTCTTACATGTCAATCATAGATACACAGTATCTCTGGGGTAATCTGTTTTGTCAAATGTTGATGTCTGACTTTTTTTAAAGAATTTATTTTATTTATTTATTGTGTATACAACATTCTGCTTCCATATATATCTGCACACCAGAAGAGGGCACCAGATCTCATTGTAGATGGTTGTGAGACACCATGTGGTTGCTGGGAATTGAACTCAGGACCTTTGGATGAGCAGCCAGTGCTCTTAACCTCTGAGCCATCTCTCCAGCCCCAATGTCTGACTTTTTAAGTCATTATTTATGGGGGACATCCTTCTGCATATATGTTTGTCTTATTGGTTGATAAATAAAGTACTGTTGGCCAATAGGGAAGCAAGTTAGGTGGGAGTAGGAGTTGAGGAGGAATCTGGGAAATGCAGTAAAAAAAAAGTCTTGTGATTCAGGCAGGAAGTGACATAGCAGGCAGACTCAGAATATAAGCAGGGACAATCAGAAATCGATCTTTCTCCTCCTCTCTTCTCTGTAGTCACCATGTGATCACCGGCAAGAGAGGGTGCATATGGCTGGTGACTCAATAAGATAAGTTTTTATAAAATATAAAGATTAGTAGTTATGGTTGATAATTAAGACTGAGCTAGCAGATAAGAAATCCTAGTCATTGGCCAGCAGTATTGTACCTAATATTCATCTCTGTGTGTTATTTTGGGTGCCCACAAGGTGGCAGGGCTCATGTGGCTTAGTGGAAAGTTATCCTTACACATTGTAAACATTTTTACTTGTTTATACTGAAGTCCCAATTCTATTTTGGATGCAGTATGTGTGAAAATGAGGGACTCTATTCTTTTGGGGGGAAAGTCTTTGTTAACAGATCTTTCCCACAATGAATGTAGACATGAAAGGTCTCCCAGGAAATCTATTGCTCATAGTCCTTACATATTGTAAAAAAGCAGATTGATGAAGCTGACACAAATCAAGAAGCTACTTATAATCAATAATATGGAAAAGATAATTGGGAAGATAAAATAATAACTTGTCACTGAGTTGGCAGAAGGGCAGCAGAGGCAGAAAAAAATATGGCTTGTTTTTTTTCTTGGGATGTATGTTAGTGGTAGAGTAATTGCCTAACATGCAATGCCCCAGGTTTGATCCTCAGAACCACAGAAAAATGGCTTTTGTTTTACTGAAAGCTTCAGCATTGATTGTTTAGCTCTTCAGTTTCCAAACACCTTGCACTTTAAAAAGCTGAAGAACTGGAAAATCACTTTGGGTGGAGGCGTTAATTGAGTATTTTAAAAAGCTTTAGCACTCATTCTTGGTTTGACCTGAGTCACATTGAAGAACCCACAAAGAAATCTGGCATGGTAGAGTACATGCCTGTAACCCCAGCACCATAGATATCAGACAGGCAGGTGGATCCTAGGGACTCATTGAGCAGTCAGCATAGCCAAACCAAGGGGCTCCAAGTTCAATGAGAGACCCTGTCTAAAAGTAGTAATGAGGTGGAGAGCAATCAATACACAAATACATATATATCTCTCTCTCTGTCACACACACACACAAACACACACACACACACACACACACACACACACACACACACACACACACACAAATACATCACACACATACACACACACACATACACATAAAATGGTCATTTATTTAAGAATGTTATTTCTGATGGGATATCAGAAAATGCAGAGCTGAACTCCCTACAGAAACATCAATTCAGACAGCTACCCACCTGTAAAACTGCCTTCATAACAACTACAAAAACCAATTTAAAGAAAAAATAAAGAACAAACTTGAAAATAACACAACTAGATGCATCAGAGAGGATAGGAAACTGTCTAGCTTAAAAGGCTTCAGAGAAGATGAGAGAAGTCACACTAATATGGGGTGTGGCACATTAAAGCTGGTACCTAGTTGGGGGGGTACTATTAACAGCTTAGGAAAAAAAAGTGTTTAATTTTAAGTTCTAATCAAAAAATGCAACATCATTAAAAAGGAAAGTAAACCTCAGTAGGAACTTGAGATTTCAGTCATTTTTAAAACCCTGATGAAGGACATGTTCCAGCATTAACACTTGGTCAGAGGCTCCCATTAGTAATTAAGGTGACAGTGTGCATCTGTACTGTGTAAGACATAGTGAGTTCTGGAAGAAGTCAATCTCTATCTCTCCCCTGCTGATAAGAAACTAAGAGGCACGAAACAAGCCCAGATGGCGCATGATGTAGTAATGAATGGAGACATTTAAATGGTGTGAGTTAAGTTTTACTTTGTGTTTTAATGAAAGATCCACTGCCCAGGATATTTTAATTGTAAACTAGATCCACCATGAGGCCTTAAACTATTTTATGTTAAACATAAACCTTTGCTGATTTGTATGGGTGATATTGTTCATCACCTAAGCACAAGGGGATATAAAAATATTTCATATTGAACTGTGAATGTATAACCCAACTAGTTTAATATGAAACTGTATTTCATTTCCCCAGATGATCTCTCCTCCTACTTGTATAAAGCTATGTCAAGGGAAGACTCAAATCAATTTCACAAATATCAGCAGTTATTTTCCTGAAATTCTCATGTGGAAATAACCAAGTAGGATAAGATTTAGCATTTTTTGACAAAATATTCTGGATGGATATGCAAGGCACTTCTTGAAAATATTTCTCTTATTACCTATAAAAGAATATTACATTGAAATCATTTATTTAATAAAATTCAGTGGCCATCTCCCAAGAACCATTCTAACTTTAACAGTCTTATCTTACATCTAACCCAGCAGTTTTGGCAAAAAGAAGCCAACTAGGACTTTTTAAAAGACATTCATATGGATTATCAAGGCTTTTCATGGTTCAATAAGAATCATTGTTGAACCCAGCAAGGTGGCAAAAGTCTATAATTCTTGCATTCAGTAAACTGAGGCAGAAGAGTTGCAAGTTCAAGGCCAGACTTAGACACATAGTGAATTTGAGGTCTTCATGGGACACATAAGAAAAACTGGTCTCAAAAAAAAGTAAGGGACAGAGAGATGGCTCAGCACATCATGGAGTGTGATGCCAAGGCTGATAACCTGAGTTTGTTCTGCAGGACCTCCATAATAAAAGAAGAGAGCCAATTCCCACAAGCCATCTGCTGGCTTCTGTACACGGGGACACACTGTATACCCACTGACACCACACACACATACAAAATAAATATATATTTTTAAAATTAAATTCACTGTCATTCAATTTCAAGGTGGAATAACCATTTTCAGCTTTACTGCTGTCACTAATTGGAGGTGTGTGACCTTGGGCAAGTCCATGACTACCCCCTAACATTCATTATCTGTCAAAAGGGCAGCTTTTCAAAAGTGGTCAGCTTTGAAATTACAAATATATATATATATATATATTTGTGTGTGTGTGTGTGTATTATAAACATATAAATATTACATATATAACAAAAAGAAAAGAGGTCATGAATAATAGGAGGGGAGATGAACATGGGACCAATTGGAGGTAGGAAAGAGAAATAAAAGCACATGATTACATTTTAATTGGGAAAATAATATAAGAATTAAAGTTTTTCTTTAAAAATCAACTTGAGTATGTAGTTGAGGACTTATTCACAGTCTTAAACAGAGTGCTTCTTAAAAATATATAATCTTCAGTCTCATCTGATCCTATAGAATCAGACTTCAAGGGTGTCTATCTCTAGGAATTCTCACATTTGCAAAGCATGATAACTACCTCTGTAAGAAGCTTTCAAGAACTTTCAGCCTCCCCCACGCATCTCTGACTGGCATAGCCAGAGGAACAGTGTAGGCAGACTCTTCCTGTCCCACAGCCGCTCTCAAATAATCACTCAGAGGCTTAATATTAATTACAAATATGTGGCCAATAGCCGGGGCTTATTGCTAGCTAGTTCTTACATTATAAGTTAACTCATATTCCTTATTATATTGTGTCATGTGACAATACCTTTATTAGCATGACACATTCATCTCTTGTTCCCTCTGCATCTGTCTGGCAACTCCTGACTCCACCCTTCTCCTTCCCAGCATTCTTGATTTGGCTTTCCTGTCTAACTTTATCCTCTTCAGCTACTGGCTGATCAGTTTCTTTATTAAACCCAACACAGTGACAAATATTCACAATATACAAAAGGATTATTCCACAGCAGAACAGGACTATTAAGGTGTTAGTTCAGAATCCACCAGTGCTGTCAAGAATCATTGTGCATTTAGTAGCAAACTTTTTGATAGTCTATTATGCAAGCAAACATTATAATTTTGCTTCTCCTATCTATAACTTCTGCCTCTCTAGGAATCCAAACTTTATTTTTCTTATTTTCTCATTTCAAGCAAAGAATGGAATCTGCTTTGCAAATTCAAAGAAATCTCTTTCAGCTACCATTAGAAAGATGGCCACTATTGACACCATAAGCTTTCCAAAAGTCAGTGGTGTGAAACCCTTCCCTGTTAGAAGGAGGTAGTAGTGAAGGATTCTAAAGTGAACTTTTTCTAACAAGAGGAAAAAAAGGAGCTGGAAAGATGACTCAACAGTTGAAAGCACTTGGGGCTCTTGCAGAAGGCCTAGGTTTGGTCCCAGCACCCACTTGATGGCTCACAACCATCTGCGTTTCTTTTTCCATCCTCTGCCGGCATGCACATGGTACACTTACATACATGCAGTCACAACACATATAAAATAAAATGAAGAAACATTTTTTAAAAGAAGAAAGGGAAGAAAAGATGGG
This sequence comes from Cricetulus griseus, assembly GCF_003668045.3. NCBI lineage: Eukaryota > Metazoa > Chordata > Mammalia > Rodentia > Cricetidae > Cricetulus > Cricetulus griseus. Next base: position 112,703,441 of record NC_048598.1, read on the forward strand.
GCAAGAGAGGGAAGGAGAGGGAGGGGAGAAAAGTAAGAGGAACAAAGAATAGAATGTAAACTGTACTTTCACAGTGTGAGAAGTCATCTTTTCCATTAAACGGGTATGTGCCATTTGAATGTAGCCTGCAGGAAAAAGGAACTGTCCAAGAGAAAGTGGTCGTCTTACATTGCTATCCTAGCCAGGATGTGGGTAATAACCCCATCTCTTAGGGAGATGATGAAATGTGAGCCAAAGAAAATGAGTTCATGAACTTGAGATGTTAAAAAAAAGAGAAAAGGAACTATTCAATATCTTAGAACTGCCTAAAGTTTTCTTTTAGCCAAGTTTAATTTCCTCTGTGAAGAATAATTTGCAGATCTTACAGGACATCGACTGTGGGTAGAGCCATCTTCCATTCCATCTGCAGCTCAGCAGGGTGAGCATGTGAACAAATTTATCTAAATATTTAGGTTTCTTTCTTTAATATTGAAAGTCTCAGGTCTGAACAAGCCTAAGAAGATATCATCAGCCTTTGTTTATGAACAGTGATGCTTCTATATAAGAACTAAACCCCCAAACTTACATACATATCCCAATGCTTTGAGGAAGAGGCTGTGTGAATTTGGGGATGGTTGGTTCCAATGCAGTGTATTTTGCAGTTCCAAAGTCAGAACCTAGGCAGTTCAGATCAAGAGACCCAGTGTGAAACTCAATGTACAAGGCTCTAGATTCAGCCCCATCTCAGGTGCACACACACACACACACATACACACACACACACACACACACACACACACACACACACACACACCAGACACACAGCAAGATAAATAAACCGGAGATCATAATTTAAATTTCGTTCTTGACATTTCATTCATGTGACTCCTCTGACTACCCTTTCTCATCATTCTTGCCTCTCACCCTGCAACCCTTTGGTTTTTCAAAGACCTCCTTCTTTCATGTCTTTTTTGTGTATATGATGATCTATTGAGTTTAAATAGGGTTGACTGTCTGAGCAAATGTGGCAGTAATATATGAAATCATGAGCAATTTGTCAGTGATTACATCATTAAAGAATGGACCCTTCTTCCCCTAGCCATTAACTGTCAATAGTCCCTAAAACAGGAGTGGGTGTGGCCTCAAGAGCCCTTACCCCTTTCATGGTAAAATGGTGGTGGGGCCAATCTTGTGCATGTCTTGTGCAAGCAATGCCAAATGCAGAGAGTTCATGACTGCATCAGCTGTGTCACATCCAAAAGACACTATTTCACAGTCGCCCTCCCCTACCTCTGCCTCTTATGGCCTTTCTTCCTCCCCTTCCATAATGGCCTTTGAGCTGCAGAGAGGGAATAAAGTGTGTGATATAGATGTCTTACTTAGACCAGAGTCCTTCACAGTCACTTGCTTTCTGTACTTGGCAAGGCATGAGTCACTGTATTAACCACAGTCCACTGCAAAAAGAACCATCTCTGGGTGCAAATTCCAGTAATTAGAACGTGGCTTGATAATATATATGCCAAGTATAATTACAAACTTTTATACATCAAGAATAACATCAACAATTAAAAACCTTAAAATATCTTAAAATGGAAAAAATTAAGCCATATACATGAACAATAAAAACTGGGTGAGTCAATTTTAAATAAGAGTTATAGAAACATCTCCAGACACATATGTGATCAATAAGCACATGAGAATATGCCCAGCACCACTCGTTATTAGGAAATGCATATCAAAGATATAACAGATCTCTCCATTTTTACTGAAATTGCTATATATATTTTTAATCTGAACAAGAAGAGAGTTTTCCCCATTGGTAAGGGGAAGTATTAATAAAATAATACCCAGCCACTGAGAAAATTAATTTGGTGATTCCTCAAAAGTTAAATACAGAATTATCATATAACCTAGCAATTCCACGCCTAGGTAAACACTCCAACAGAACTGAAAGCAGGAACTCAAATGAACCAGTATTTCTATATATTCACAATAGCAAGAATGTGGGGAAAGCTCATATGTCTATCAACAGAGTGACAATACAAAAGTGTGCAGTATAATATCTATTATAATAATGGATGAACCTTCATAACATGATATATGGAATAAACCAGGCACATCAAGGAAATAGTCAGGTTGAGGAGATGGCTTGAGCAAACAACTGCTTGCTATGAAAGGAAGAACCTGAATGTGGGTCCCCAGAACCTACATAAAACTCAGACACTGAAGCTGGTACCCATTTTCCATCACTAACAAGGCAGAGACATGGATATAATGAAGTATTTCGGGAAAAAGATTCACTTTATTTTTGTGTAGACCACTACCTTACTTGAGCAGAGAAACTGAGGGAAAACAAAACTTTTAGGAATCTTGATAGCTAGACTCCTGTGTAGGAAACCATGACAACTTAGAGGACAAAGAGGTGTGGTGATATGCTATTTATGATTTATTAAATCTTGCCTGAGGACTCATAAATCAAAGTCAACCACAAGTCATAGAAGCCAGGCACACACACCTTTAATCCCAGCAGCCTAAAATGGGAGGTGGTGGTTCACACCTTTAATCCTAGGACTCAGGATTAAGAGGTAGATGTTTATCTGTGAGTCCAAGGCCATCCAGATCTACATAAGACTGATCAGTACCAAAGAGAAACAGTTCTTGCCTTTGATCCCAGCACCTAGGATCACATGCCTTTAATCCCAGCATTAGGGGGGTATATAAAACAGGAGCAAAGTCTCAGAGCAGGCATTCATTCTCCAGCCACATTGAGAAAAGGAATGCCTCAACAATGTTAGAGGTAAGAGCTCTCTGGTAGCTTGGCTGCTTTGCTTCCCTGATCTTCAGCTTGAACCCCAATATCTGTCTCTGGGTCCTTTTATTTATCATGTTACAAGGAAGCTTCAGGATGTTGCAAAGAATCTATGGTAAGGAAGTAACCATAGCCACTAATTATAGATATTCATCCATCAGAATGTCTTCCCATCCTTCCATGAGATGAGGACCTCTATCTTGTCCAATGGTAATGTACTAGATCCACATGAAGAAGTGTAATTGAGTTAAGCCAGTCTTAAAAATTTTGTAGCCATTTGAAAGTTAATGCCTTTTAATGGGAGTTCTGAATTAGAGATAGTCTAGAAGAAGCTTCTGAAGTTTTCCTTTTAAAACAAGGAGGACACCCCACAGAGAGATGCACTCTGCCTTTATCTTTTCTTTCCCATGGGTTCCCAACTTTCTGTTGAAAGGGGGAAGACAGACACAAGCTCAAGAATCCAAAGGAGCCAAGTCTTAAGAAGAGACATGACACAGAACAACCTATGTAAACCTGGGTTCTGAGTGGCTGGTTCTATCCCAATCATATGGCAAGGAGACTTCCCTGCTAGAGAGAATCATGATTTTTAAAGCTGACCTATGAACCTCTGCCCTTTGCATGCCAAGTATACAATGAAGATAATGAGGGGGATCTAAATGAAGGCTTTGATTTGGCTGTCACTGAAGCACAGAACAAATGGAAAAACATTTTCATCTTGTTATCCCCTTGCTTCAGGAGGGGACCTCATTAACAACTGGAAGCTGTATCCTTCCCAAGCCATAAAGCAATAAATGGTACAGGAGTGAGCTATAAATTACGTCTAATTGCACTATCCCATCACATCAGAAACAGGGGCTGCTCCAAATTAATGGACAGCAAATTTAAAGCAGATAAAGGGATATAATTTTCTATGCAATACTTAATTAGCTTCCAGAAACTGCTACCATGGGGCCTTATCTCAAAGCCCTATATGCATGTAGCAAATAATAAATGCAATCACAGTACACAGTAAAAGAGGCAAGTAAGATCCCTCCTAGAGCTTACACCCCATCCTAATTGCTCTCAGACTGTGATCAGAAAGGATGTCCCATAGTGTCATACTGTGCAACTGGCTTCTTACTTAATAAAAGTGGACTATTGCCATTCCTTTATGGTCAGAGTTATGCCACAGCAAGCCCCTTCATTGCCTCTCTGTAGTCTTGTCAATGATCTGACTGAGACAGTGGTAGCTCTTTATGTATTTAGTTTAGAACAATATTAAGACTATCCATAAACTCAAGCTGACAATGAAGGGTGGGTAGTCTTAGTAGAGGAATCCATAGCCTTGTGTTCAACTACTTGGGGTGTCATTGCCCTTAATATTAAGATTTAACCTGGACTAGGGTTGAGAAAGTGTAGCATACACTTGGGAAGGCACAACTGCCAGCGTGCCAGCATGGCCAGCCATCTCTGCCAATGACAAAAAAAAAATGCAGAGTTTATTTTTTCCTCCACTGGCTCAGTAGCTGACAAATGCCTTGAGGGCTGACTTCAGCAAACCTGTCATTGGATTCCCTTTTCAGTGCAAGAGACTCAGCACTTAATCCTTTTCTTAGATTCTGGACACTGTTGCTTGGAAGATGTAATTATCCTCAGAATATGCAAGGTCCAATACCAGCTGGGAAAGTCCTCCCTTCACATTTTCAAAATGATAATAATAATAATAATAATAATAATAATAATAATATAAGACTAATTATATTGCAAAAGCAAAAACATGGCAATTAGAATGACCATTATGTATGTGGCTTCCTGTAATTATTATTATTCATTTTGGCAACTGGGAATTTAAAGATTTGAATTTTTATTTTCCAAGCCATAAGTGTGAGAAAAGCAATTTACTTACTTTACTATTGATCACAGAGAATTAATTTTCACCTATTTCTCTAAGCTGGTTTGGCTTGTGGTCTCTTTCTCTATCCTCAGAAATAGGAATACAACATCTTCAAATGTCTTTGTGTTGTTTGTCTTCTCTCTGCTTCTGAACATCTTCCCCATGCTGAGGGACTTCTATGATCATACTGGGCGTAGCCAGTTATCTAAGTATGACTTCCACATCCCAAAACTCATAACTGAGTCACATCTGCAATGTATCCCATATCAGTAAAGTAACATATTAATAAATCCTGGTTGTCAGAGAGTGGGCACTTTAGTCTATTACAAATATTACTATGTAATAAGATGAAAATTCTCACAGATAGGTAAATGCAGAAAGCCCTCACTATAAGTAACATAAGCATGTGATTTTAATGCAGATTTTTGCCCCATTATCATAAAAACAAATACTAATGTATTTTTTGCCACATCAATATAGAATGTAATACTGTCCAGCCTTTTCAGCAATAAAAATTCCTTCCCATCCCAAAGACTATTGAATAAATTGACATTCACTTAAAGTCATGTGGGCAGTAAGAAGGTGATCTGGATATTGAATGCTTGAAATGAATAATGACATTTTTAAAAACTGACTCGATTCTTTAGACTTTGACTACATCTGATAACTCAAACTTTAATTCATTTTCAATTAGTTTCTGCAGCCATTTATTCTGTTGCAAAAGGGCATATGTTTAGCTGTGACATATAAAGACTTACACGTTGTCCCACCCACCCTTACATGAAAAAGCTGTAAAAATTCAAGTCAATTACAATACTTAGTTACATGGCTACAAGGTGAAACTGCTATCCTAAAATTTCAAATTGTGAAATCATCCAAAGACATCCACCCACACATGAAGCTAAAACAACTACCTATCTATGGTGATAGGAGTATTAGTCAGATTTCATTGCTAAGTCAGATTTCATGCCCAAAATGACAGAGAAAGTCAACTTAATAAAGGTATTACTCATCTGGGCTTATGTTTTGAGAAGGTGTAGTTCATAGGCCTTGGTTCTATGAATTTTCAGTCTATGGTGAGAAAGAACATCATAGCTTGTGGGAGCCATTCACGGTGGACAGGAAGCAGAGAGAAAGACATGTAAAACCTTCTAAAGTACACCCTACTAGACTACTTTTTCCAGCAATTCCTGAAGTTTCTACCACCTCCCAGATTTCCTATTATTACTGTTCCAAAAATAATAAGAAACTAACCTAACATTCTGTTTTGTTGCTTTGAGGGTTAAGGCTGCATTATAGTCAAGGCATAATGTTGGGAATTGCAGTGGGTACAAGGAGAAATAAACTGTCCTGTCTGTGACCTAACAATAAATCTAAAGAGCTAATGCAGCCAAGAGTTAAAATAAACAAATAAATAAATGCACTTGCTAAGCATATCGTCAAGGGGGGGGATCACAAAAAGAAAGATTCATTTTTAATCCCATTGTATTTGAGGAATTCAACAAATATTTATTCTAATGTATAGTAGGCATAGTGCCAGGCAGAGTGAAGAAAAAGAAATGATTCATGATTATTTCCTTTAATGCATAAATATTTGCACATGAGCCAAGCCAATTAAAGCAAACCTGACTACAGTCCACCTTTATATAGTAGATTTCACAGTTCCACAGCAAATTTATATACGGTTTACACAATTGGAAATATTTAAATGATTAAATGAGAAAACAAGCATTTCTGCAGTCTAAAAAAAAACATTAATTTCGGACCATATTCCAGTACAGAAATAAAATGGCACTTTTATCTCTCACTCCATTCATGAATGTTTCATACACGCTATTTCATCTCATTCTCAAAATATCTAAAAATAAAAATGTTGATAAATAACTCATAAATATGAAAACCACCACTCCGTGGATTAGTAACCCTAACCCACCTCCTTCTGCCCATAAAATCTTTATTGTATAGGTGACAGAGAACCAGTAAGGTTGGGGTAGAGTGCTGTGACAGATCAACCTTCGTGTCTTAATTAAGGTCTCTGTCACTGTGAAGAGACACTATGACCACAAAAACTCTTTTAAGTGAAAACATTTAATTGGACGGCTTATAGTTTCAGAGGTTTAGTCCATTCTCATCATGGTAGGATATGGTAGTGTGCAGGCAGACATGGTGCTGGAGAAGGAGTTGAGAGTTCTACATCTTGTAGGCAACAGAAAGTGAACTGACTCACTGTGAATGGCTTAAGCATATATGATAACTCAAAGGCCACCTCCACAGTGACACACTTCCTCCAACAAGACCATACCTACTCCAACAATGACATGCCTCCTAGTAGTGCCACTCCCTTTGGGGGATCATTATTTTTCAAACCACAACACTGGGAATCTCAATGCCGTATTCTTTTTAGGACTTATCCTGAATAGAGATTAGAATTAATTGTTCTCTTCACTTATATAATTGCCTTGTCTTCTTTTCTTTTTCTTGTCTTGTTACGTTTTCTGCAATACTGAGAATTGAACCTAGGGCCTCATGAATGTTAGGCAGCAGTCTGCCACCAAGTTATATCCCCAGCTTTCTTTTTGCTTGCTATTCTTTGAGACAAAGTCTCACTGAGCCACCCAGGCTGGACTTGAGCTGACTCTGTTACCCAGTCCAACCTTGAACTTGGGATCTTTCTGCTTTATTCTCTTGAGTCAAACCTGTTATTGCAGGTCTGTACCACTAGGCCCAACTGGATTTCACTTCTTGTCATAGATATCTACTAAATAAGCACTGATGGTCTCTAGTTCACAATGATTCAATTTAGGGTTGTGCTTCATTTTTCCTGTATAGTGGTGGAAAATTCTTCAATGAGAACCATAATTAGAATTTGAAATCCAACTCCCTTCCTGAGATAGCAATATGCAACATACAAGTTTCCTCAAGATTGGCATTCCATCCTACAGGGAATCACCTTTAGCCAGAAGTTAAACAACTCAAAATACCTTCAGGAATACCCCTGAAAGTGACAAGATTCACTAGATCCTCCCTCCCAAAATAAATAATAAAGAGTGCTTTAAGTTCACTCTCAGTCAAGTCAAGTTGTAAAGAAGACTCTGAGACCAAACCAGAAAGCTGGAAGGAGCAGAAACCAGCTGAACCTCCTGGAAAAGGTTTAGACAGACTGAGTCACTTGGCAAGGACACTCTCTAATCTGCTGAGCTGCTTGTAGCCAGTGTACTCCACATCCCCGGCTTTTGTGAGCTGTCACCATGCTGAGGTGAGGTTTGGTGACGCATCTGTCTTTGAGTCATTTTTGGTCCTGTAAGTAACCCTTCATCCATATTACTGCAAGCATAGCCAATAAAACTTATTGGTTCGGCAAGTTGGATTTTAACCCTATCCGTACTTTGCTCTAGCATAGACTCTCTATGTGGGGCGAATATATTTGTGTGTTGCATCTTTCCAGGAGGTTGTTACACACAACAATATAATACTGTCTTGTGGTGTAGGGCAGTAATGAGCTGCAATATCGAAGAAAGGAAAACATCCAGTGTTCTACAGAATGCAGTATTCCAAAGAAATGATGCTCAACTGAGGAAGAGTATGAAATACATCTTTCTCTTACAACATCTTCTGTCTATAATGGGTTTATCAAGGCACAACCTCATCATAAGTCAAGGAGCATCTGTGTAGGTAGCAGTCAATTGCTTAGCAACAGTTACTGGCCTTTGAGGCTACAAAGCTTTCATTATAACTGCTGGCATTTCCAGGAAAAACTAAATTAGAGAGTAAAGGGAAAACAATTTACCTGCATACCTAATCCACCAAAGATAAACCTTTGCTGTCACTGACAATACTGTCTTGATTCATAACTGGAACTGACTCTGAACATCACCCTAATCTGAAGTTTTAAAACAAATGTCAAGTTCCTGAAACAAACTGGGGATTCAAGTTTACAGATACTCTTAATGAGTATTACTCATCTTATCCCTGAATTTGAAGTTCTTCTGAAACTTTGTTTCAGTCCACATAAAAGAATAAAAGTCGGTATTTAAATGATTATTTAAGTCATAAACCTTGAGAAATGGTTATCAGAGGCAGCTAATGACCTAACTCCTCAGCTAATGGAGGTTAACAGTCTAATAAACCATTTGTTAACTGCAGCAATTGACTGATTGCAAGAGAATTATAGCTATTATAACTCTGTTTTATGAGTGATGGTGCTAGCAAGACAGAGCTGGATGGGGACGCAGTGAAAAAGCACACCAAGAGGTGACTATGGGGAATGCAATTATTAGGAAAGGTTCCCTTCACAAGGAATGAGAAGGTGAGGAGAGCCACGATGATGCAAGTACATAGTGATAGGACCAGGGGACATGTTAGTCTAGTGATAAAAGTACAAATTCCCCAGACTGAGCATACCTGCAGTAGCCCAATAAATCCTTAAGTAAAAATGGACTTTGAATACACTGAGGAAAACTTGAAGACACTGAGCCTGAACACAGAACTTTTGATTTCATAAAGAACCATCTTTCCAAATGCAATTAAAATACTTCTCACAAAAAATGTATATTTTGAGGTTGAAAATTGGAATCATACATCTCATACAATTAGAGTTTTAAAAATAAGCACACTTTTAAAGCAAGAGTGTAGGCATTATCTTTCTAATTTGGAATGTCAAGAACATGCAGTTCCAGTTAGGATTATATTTAATGATTGCAAGGAACAAACAGTCAAATGGCTTAAGTAAGATAAATTCCCATTTCTCACTTGTATAAAACAGTCTCTGCTTCTGGGTGACTTCTGCAATATGAAACCATCCGTGATTGATGCTGGCTCCTACTCAAACTGTTCCAGCAATTCTAGAACATAGAATTTTTTCCCCTCATGATGATGACGACTGTAAGAGCTTCATCACTCCAAATTGGCATGAGTAGGATGAGGAAGAAACAAAGAAATGTGTGGGTCTCTGTAGTGAATAATCCAAGTTACCAAAGAGGTATTTGGTCATTGCCTTCAGCTACTGGGAAGATGTCCCTCCATCTCTGGAATCCTCTATATGCTAGAACTACCTCTGACAGGAAGCTACAGCCACTTATGTTGGTTTGAATGGGTGTGGCCTCCATACTCCCATAGATTTGAATGCTTGTTCCACATTTGGTGGAAATGTTTGGAAAGGCTTAGGAGGAGTGGCCTTGTTGGAATCATGTGTTACTGGAGGTGGGTTTTGGTTTCAGAAGTCAACTTCATTCCCAGTTATCTCTCTCTCTCTCTCTCTCTCTCTCTCTCTCTCTCTCTCTCTCTCTCTCTCTCTCCCTGCTTTGTTGTTATCTCAAGATATAAGCTCTCTGCTACTGCTCCAGCTCCAGCACCATGCTTTCCTGCCTGCTGTCATGCTCCCCACCATGATGGTCACGGGCTCACCCTCTGAAGCAATAAGCTACCACTAAACTCTTTCTTCTGTAAATTTCTGTGGTCATGGTTTCTTCATAGAAACATAACTCTAAGACAACACTGAAAGATTTATCAACGTGATTCAAGGTGAAGGACACCTGATGTGTTACCTATGTCTTCCAGAGGAGCTAAAGACTGTAGGCATCAGATCAAATTGCAAGAGAGACTGGAAACTACAGGTCAGCCACTCAGGAATATGTGATGGGGCCCCAGTAAAAAATTCCAGACAGCAAGGCTCAGATGACCTGACCCAGTTGCTAGCAGTTCATGTGACTCTCACACATCAAAGGCAGAATGTGTTGACATGGCACACAGTTTTATGGGAAGAGAATATACAGAAGCATTGCTCATGTTGGTCCCCTGTACTTGGCCATTGTGTGCCTCTCACCCAGTGTAATGTTAATTGGCATCCTTCCCCTATACTAACTATCCATGTGAGTGTAACATCTGTCTCCTACAAGCTCTAAGACTCCCTCTAGCAAATTATAAAAACCCTGTTTTCAAGAAAACCCTGAAAACTTTAACTTCATATGAGACAAACAAAAGTGTGGACTTTTGTCTCAACACAACAGCTTGCTAAAACTCCTACACACTCCCTTTTGAGGGATGTTTCTAGAAGCAACTCATAACCCTTCCACTTACTTTGTCAACAAGATCCTAGTCAAATGGTATGCTTATTTGCAAAGGAGATTAGGAAATATAGGCTTTGGGCTAGGTATGTTTCTACTCTTAATAAATTCAAAGGTCTGTGTCTTGGAAAGGAGAACATGAATTTTTGTACTGCAATACATCCACTTTTGTGAAAAGATTGCAAAGTATCTTTCTTTAAAAGTGCTTCTTACATGGTAAATGAACAAAATTGGAAATGTTGATATTCATTTTCAAAAAGTCAAAGATGTTCTATTTAATTCAAAGTGATATTTGCTATCACTTTGCCATCTGAATTATTTTGTCATTTTGAAGCATGAGGACTTGTTTTTTGGCACTGTGACAAATGTGTTATTCCTGATAATTTGAAGCATAACAAAAAGGTAACAGAAACAAAATGTGGTGTGCTTGGTGTGATATTATCCACATTTTTGCAAGGAAGGGCACTATAGGGATGCCAGGGTCAGCCTTCATCTTACAAATTTGAGATCTTATGGCCTTTTTATAGGTTTCCACCCAGGCTCCAGTTCCTTCGCTGAAGGTCACAATGGATTCTTTCACGTAGACAGTGACTTCCCACTACCTTGCTGATCTGGGCTGATAGCCCTGGAATTTTCTTTGCTTCCCAAGGAAAGAAATTCTGAGTTGCAGACAAATTGCATCTATAAACTCTTCCAGAGCCACATTTGTCCTTTCTGTCTCCTTTCATTCACCATTTTTATTTCTGCCTTGTAAATTTAAAGTGCATGGTTGCTCTTTTTCAAACTATCTTCCTTTACAGTCCAGAAGTGGCATTTCCAAATTCGACAGTGACTTCTGTTGACACTCATCCTTTAGGAAGGTCACCTCTATTAACTCAGGATGGTCTGGCTTTAAACCTGCCTCGGAGTTTCTTCATCATTGTGTAATACGGATGTCCCCTGAAGTCACATTCTTTAAATTTCTACAACGCAATCAGTTTGTGGTGCAAATGGATTCCCCCAAACTCACAAACAATAATTAACAAGATATGAAACTATCAAGATATTGGATATAATCCCCTCAACTTCTTATTCCAAGGGAGCCTCTGAGTTTTGGGACCAGTGTTATATGGTTCTTATTAATGAGAGAGGTGGCAAGGGCTAGGCACACAGCCTATCTACTGGATATCCTATCTCTCAGCCAGTCCACTCAGTGCAACCCTGATCAGCCTTAACCCAAGTCCACTCTCAGTAAGCCACTTGCTTTTTTCCAGCCATATCCTGGTCCTCAATAATGGTTAAGAAAATCTTCCTACTTTGGCCTCTGGCTGAGGTTCTGAAATGATGCATAAGTTTCTCTCTATGCAGGGTCTATGCAGTTGCTTCTCTAGTAAAATAAGCAGCAGGAATTCTGGAACTTGACAGCTGCTGTGGACACTGCCTGGTCAAAAGAAATGCAAGTCTTATATGTTCAAACCTAGAAAATCTGTTTTACATGACAATGTTCCCTCTAAGGAACACTGTTGGTTAAACTCTCACACTTTTTGAGGAGCAGAACTATACAACCTTTCCACTCATCTCATTGGCCAGACAGTAGCCATATGCAAACACTTACAGAGCCCACCACTCTGCCTCTCCTGGGGAGGAGTCCAGAAAAGCAGGTTTAGACTCCTCTCAGGAACCCAAAAGTGCCTGCTACACTTTGCTTCACCCCTCCTATCTCAGAAGGCTTTTCCTAGTCTCTGGCTCCAAAGTAGCCAGACAGCAGTGAGTATACCCTTTCCTGCATCCCTCCACGGCTTCACAGTCAGGACTTTCTCAATGTAAAAGGCCTCACTGATTTTCTGCCATCAAAAGCCTTTTTCTGGGTGGTGGGTTTTACAGAAGCATAACAACACATACCCTAGCCTCAGGATCACCTGGGAACTTGTTAAAATGTGAAGTTTTCAGGCCCTACTACAGACTTACTGACTCAAAACTCTAGTAGAGTGATGAAGAAGATTTAAGGAAGTTCAGACAAAAGCCAAGTTTGAAAAGAAACGAGCTTAGTTTTTGGAGGCAGATATGAGTCTTATGAGCTGCATGGCTCAGGATACATAGCTTCAAGTTTCTGTGCCTCTGGTACCTGGCCTCCGAAGTAGGAGTATTGTTTGTATTTGCTTTAGATTGGGGGTTTGTAATGGTAACATGAGCAGTTATGCAAAGTCCCTAGAATAGAGCATATCTCAAGCACTGGAAAGATAGGTACAATTTTCATTATAATATCTTCTAAATGAAAATGAAGTTGTGAAAAGGTGGGGGCAACAGGAAATGTCAAGGAAGAGGCAGCAGTTACTCTTTCAAATATGTTAATCCTCAAAATTTGAGAAAAGCAAAATGGGTTTCTTTCAACCCCTTTAAGCCCATTTGAAATTTCACAATTTGAAGGCGCTGCCTTTCTCACGTTTCACTTCAAATTAAAGATTGCATGGGAGCCTGTAGAGGAGATCTCCTAAAATAAACGCTTCAGTGATTTTTACCAAAACAATGCAGTAATTGAATGGGAACTAATTTTGATATCCTGTCAAACACTGTTTCATCCTCCCTCAAGGGCCAGCCTCGGCTGGTTTATGTATTGACATACAGTGTTAAAGAAGCCCATAGCTTACTGACAAATCAGAGTTTTAAAATCCTAAATCTTCTCCATCAGGAACATTTGACCTGTGTTATCACAGACTGGCTGAGTTTAGGACTAAGGAAATGACCTGTGGAGACAAAATTACTCACTCGTTCACGTGAGGTAAATTTAATTCTTCAAAAGTGCAAATACCCATTTAGTAATTTAGGTAATTTACTAAACACAGACTTTTTATTCTGTTTCTCAGAAAACAGTCTCCCTAACCTAATGCATCAGCAGACCTCTGATGAGGAGGTTGAGCACAGCTTTGAAAACTGATGTCTTCCAGAAATGGGAGAAGCTATCACATTATATGTGGCAGTCACCTGTCTTTTATTTAAAAGAAGGAGTTATGTTGACATCAAAATTCTCTTTGAACTTTTTCATAAAGGTGAGACTCATTGATGAAAAACTGAGCACAGCTGATACCAGCTAGAAAGATTTCCCTGTAAAAATTTTAAGAAATATTGAAGATTGCCGGCAGCAAGGGAAAATGTTTATTTGGAGAGTAGCTGAATCTTCTAAATCTTCAACCATCTGCTTCATTTGAATTTTTTAACAAAATGTATAGTATAAATTTGGTGCTGAGAATTATATTGAAACAAAATAATGTTGGGAAAATCTAGGAGTTTTTTCCATTTGGGTACCTACAAACTTATTTTACTAATGTTTTGAGCATCATGTTGGTGACTTTTGTAACCTGAAAACACAGCACAGAGGTTAAAGATGGAATGGACACAATAAAAACATTTTAAGTAGGAATCGTACTAATGAATTGAGTCATCAAATCCTTTCATTTTATGCAGAGGAAACTTAGAACCACATTGGTACCTGACTTGGTGAGTTTAAACACTTTGTTACAGTTTGGACATGATATATTCCCCAAAAAGAGAGCATGTATTCAAGACTTGGTCTCCAGCTTGAGGTGGTATTGAGAGACAGTCAGATCATGAGAGTACTAACTTGATCAATGGATTACTCTTATTGATGACTTCATAGGTCAATGGGCTATTAGGAAGGGAGGACTAGCAGGAGGAAGTTGGTCAGTGAAAGTGTGTTTTTAAAGGATCTAGCTAACTCTCAGACCCTTCTTCTCATTTTCTCAGCTTGAAGAGCATCATGAGATAAGCAGTTCTGTTCTAATTTTCCCTCCCCACTGTGACACAAGAACAACTATGATGGGGCCAAATGCCCATGGGCTGAAGCCATGAGCCAAAACCAGTCTTTCCTTAAATTGTCCATGGTGGTGAGAATTAAAGAACACATAAAATTGCTGTGACTAAAGCTGACCAGGTGGTTCTTTAACCTTTGGAACTGATATATGGAAGGAATTTTTTAAAAGTTAGGGGAACTAGATGAGAGAAAGCCTAGGATGCTACAAGTACAGGTACATGGGTGGTACTGGTGGGATCTCGGAAATGAAAATAGGAATGGAGACAGGGATGGTCATGTTCATCAGGCTTCCAATGGAACTGGGGGTGATGTATGTCACATTCTAGTAAAATGTTTGCTTTCCTCTTGCTTTGATTTATCCTTCCCTTGGACCATTTGATACTGTATTTAAAGTTAGGAGGATGGGGAAATATCAGGGTAGTGTAGTGTTCAGTCCATAGCATGGTTATGGTTATTGAGGATGGTTTTTAGCCAAGTCTTTAGTGAGATCCACATGCAGCAGCAGCAGAGCAGGAAAATATCTGGATGCACTTTGTACAGCAAAGAAGCCCCTTTGAAGTCTATCTCTTCACTGCCAATGGCGTCTTTCCTCACAATGGATCCCACCCTCTCCAGAGCCAAGGTTGATGATTATTACATGCCCACAGGTTGAGTCTCACATCATTTCTTCTCACCCACATAACAACCTCAAAGAAGATCCTATCATTGCATCTTTAGACATGAAAGAAAGGAAAGAAGAGGTGAGTGTCATGCCCAAAGCCAAACAGACAATGGAAAACTCAAGACAGACATAGACCCTCTGACTCCAAGGCCCAATCTCCTCTGTTTATTATTCTTGGGCAGGAGAAATCACATGACCAGGCATTTCTTTTGTAAGATTTATCTGGTGATGCACAGAGTGTGTGCAATCATTTCCTGGCCCACAGCACAAGTGGGGATGCTTCACCACAGTTCCTTTTGCTAATTTAGAGATTTGTGACAGAGGAGTTTCATACTTCTTATACTGAAAATGTTCTTTTCACACTTTTTTTACATCTGCTTTTTCCAAAATTTAATTTCTGAGCTGTGAATTGACCATTTCCTTTCTCTTGGGCCTTCCTACCTCTTCTCCATTTTCTCTCAGTGGAGCTAATTTTTCCTTCACTGACCCATGTTGTCTTTCCTAAGGCCTTTGGCAAAGATACAAGTCTTCACACATCCAGGCTAATGGCCCAAGTAGACACAGAAAGCACAGAGGAGCAGGAGGAATGTGCTGGATATAATTACAAACAATAGTAAACAAACCTTCATCTCTCACTTAACTCTGAAATGCATCCCTTAGACTAATTGGTTCTGGGGAACCACTAATAAATCCTAATATTTCTCAAAGAGAAATGGCTTAAAATTTAATTTCTATTAAGCTGTTACTGGAGTTTATGCTAATTAAATCTCAGCCACAATTACAATTAATCCCTGGGACAAGCTGAAAGTGTAAATAATGTAATAAAGTAAACAACTCTGAACCAAGCAACACAGGAAGCATGGGGAGGGGCCTGTGTCTCTGTGCAAGCAGCCAACAGAGGAATTGTTTCTGACCCTCTCAGAAAAGAGCATTTGTTTTTTAATAAGCAGAGCTGTGCTACATTCTACATGCATATCCCTCAGAGAGGAGATTTCCATTGTAAATACTGAAGGTTGGCTCTGGAGGTGTCTTCCATGAGCAATGACCTGCCAAGGCCTTCAGTAGGAAGAAGATGAACTGAACAGCATGGAGGCCCAAGGAAATCTCCAAGGACAGTGGCAGGCCTGAAATTGCATCCAAGCCATCGTTCGATGCCTTCTTTTGTATGTCAAGCTGCCTGTAGTCTTAAACACCCATTCATTTTGCCTTTTTCTTCCATGTACCACCACCTCTAGCCTGAAGGGTAAGTGATGAGCCCAGCTTTAGGCACAATGTGTCTCTGGGTGGCAGCTCTCCCTTATAGATGATATTTGCTGTCCAATAGATAACTTAAATTTTTACAAAGTCTTCCCGGTAGAACTTCATCAGCCATAGAAGTTTTTTTTTTTTAATTTATTTATTAGTTCTAGTTAGGGAACAAGCTTGTTTCACATGTAAGTCCCTTCTCCCTCTCCCTCCCCTCACCCCCATCCCTCCTCCCCTACTCCCACTCCATCCACCCACCACTCCCCAGGCAGGGTAGGGCCCTCAACGGGGGCTCTGCAAAGTCCACCAAATCTTCCTGTGCTGGTCCTGGGCCCTTCCCCATGTGTCCAGGGCCAGAGTGTAATCCTTCACGTGGGATGGGCTCTCAAAGTCCCTTCTTGCACCAGGGAAAAATACTAATCTACCACCAGAGGCTCCCTGGAGCGCAGAGGCCTCCTTATTGACATCCATGTTCAGGGGTCTGGATCAGTCTTGTACTGGCCTCCCTGACAGCATCTGGAGTCGATGTGCTCTCCCTTGTTCAGGCCAACTAACTGATCCTGTGGGTTTCTCCAACCTGGTACAGACCCCTTCGCTCTTCATTCCTCCCTCTCTTCAACTAAGTTCCCGATTTCAGCTCAGTGCATATCTGTGGATGTCTGTCTCTACTGCCATCAGTCACTGGATGAGGGCTCTAGGATGGCATAAAGAGAAGTCATCAATCTCATTTTAGGGGAAAGGCTTTTAGGTTATCCTCTCCACCATTGCCTGGATTGTCAGATCGTGTCATCATCGTAGAGATCTCCCTAGTTCCAGATCTCTTCTTGGACCTATAGTGCCTCCCTCTGATATGGTATCTCTCATCCTGCTCTCTTTCCTCTGTTCTTCCCCCAACTCAATATTTCTGCACCTCCATTTCCTCTCCTCTTCTCTTGCTTTTTTAGTAGCAGCTCCTTCCCCCCTACCCTCATGCTCCCAATTAGTTCAGGAGTTCATGCCACTTCCATTCCTGGGGACCATTTATCCCTTAGAGTCCTTCATATTTCCTAGTTTCTTTGGTGAAGAGGATTATAGGCTGGTAATCCTTTGCTAAATGTCTAAAATTCATATATGAGTGAGTACCTACCCTGTTTGTCTTTTTTGTGACTGGGTTACCTCACTCAGGATGGTTTCTTCTAGTTCCATCCATTTGCCTGCGAATTTCAAGATTCCATTGCTTTTTTCTGTTGAGTAGTATTCCATTGTATAAATGTACCACATTTTCTCAATCCATTCTTCAGTTGAGGGGCATCTAGGTTGCTTCCAGTTTCTCAGCCATAGAAGTTTAAACAGACTGTTTTATGGAATCAAATATACTTTCCAAAATAATTATCCTTTGTGCCATGTCTTTGGGAAGTTTCAGCCCATGAATGCTAAAAGCACTGCCTAGATATGGCTTTGGTGATGCTGTAGCTCTCAAACACACAGTGGTCCAGCTGTGGAGGGGACAAATAACTATCCACACCTTCTTGGAGCTGCTATGAACAATGCTGGGGGGTCTACCAGCAGCTTCAGCCTCTCCAGGAGACTTCATTGTAGCTTCTGCTGAATCTTCCATTGTGAATACTTATCTACTATGTGGTATTATAAGAGTAAGATGAAAAGATGCTTATGGCAGGAGCTCTGAATGGCCATGATGTTATCTTTGCAGAATAATGAAGTCAGACCCAATTCTTTCCAACAGGATTATGCAAGTAATCAATGGAGGCACGAGGGGAAGGAGGTCTGGGAAATATTGAAGACACAGAATAACCATTAGACAAGTACATAATTATTTTTAGTGTCATGCTGGGCCACTTCATTTATAGTACTTAATTTAACTCACAACAACTTCTTACAAAGAAGTATGACTGTCTCCACTTGAAACATGAATTTTAATTGTCAGTAGAGGTTTTCCAATTCAGTATCTTAAAACTAATGCACAGAAAAGCTTGTTAGAATCTAGGACTTATGGATTTAGATCCCAAGTACAACAAGCTTCATCAAAGGCCTGTTTCTCCACTTATGGGTTCATCATTACTCCTGACAACATTGTGTTAACTTTTAAATGAATGATGAGACCCTATGGAGATTAATTTCAGTTGCCTCTCTTGGGTAAAACGATACCCAAATAGCTGGAAAAAAAACCACTTCTGGTTATACCTGAGGATACTTGATCACAGAGACTGGCATTTGATCCAGTAGTATAAGGAAAAACTGCCTGTATCTAGTTACTGTTCTATTGCTGTGAAGACACAGCATGACCAAAGCAATGATTATAAAAGAAAGCAGTTAATTGGAGCTTGTTCAGTTTTAGATGGTTAGTCTATGATCATTGTGGTGAGAAACAGACAGGTATGGTTCTGGAGCAGTAGTTGAGAACTTCATATCCTGATCCACAGGTAGTAGGAAAAAAACAGTGATACTGGGCCTGGCATGGACTTTTGAACTTACAAATCTACCTCCTGTGGCACATCTCCTCCAACAAGGCCATACCTACTATAATAAGGCCACACCTCCCAATCCTTCCCAAACAGTTCCACTAACTAGGGACCATGCATTCAAACATACATGCCTAGAGAGGCCATTCTCATTCAAACCATCACATTGTTCTTACCCAATTCATCTGATCAGTATCCACTCTGCTGAGGGACTAGACAGCATTAGGATGAATTCATTTTCTCTTCTAAAACTGGGACCTTAATTTTTCCTGCCCTTGGACAACAGATCTTCAAGTTTTTCATTCATCATACTTCTAAACTTTCACCCATCAAGTTACATTGGGTTTCACCTGTGGTGTGATACTGGCATCACTGATTCTCCAAACTATACCACCTATCATGAGATTTCTCAGACACCATGATTTCTTAAGTCCATTCCCAGTTTTTGAAAACCTCCTCTAGAGCAGGGGGATAACTTTGTTAGTAAAGTTCTTGCTGTCCAAGCAAAGAGACCGAAGTTCAATCTCTAACACCATGCAAAAGCTGGGCATTGCAATGCATTCCTATAATACCAGCTTTGGGAAGACAGAGACAGGGGACCCCCGTTGCTTGTTTATCAACTGGTCTAGGTGAACCAATGAGCTCCACAGTCAGTGAGATACCTAAATATAAGGTATAAGGTTATTGAACCAATCACTTAAAAATCAACCCTTGACCTCTACAGAATGCACATCTATGAGCATATACACATAGAAACTGTACACATCAAGAAAAAGAAATCCCTCACAAATATCTGTAGCTAAGCAACTTACTGACTCTACTTCTCTATACAACCCTGACTAATGCAAGCCCTAATATTCCTTGTAACTAAATTTGTATTTTGGGTTAAATCAGACTATTATGTTAGAACACTAATCCAAAAAGACTGGAGTCCTTATGAGAAAGATATTTAAAGAATAGATAAAAGGCCATATGAGGACAACGGGAGGAAGAAGACTTCTTTAAACCAAGATAAAGACCTCAGGAAAAAGCAGTTCAGCCAATCTCCTTGATCTTGGACTTCTCAAGTTCCACAACTTACATCTGGTATGTAAGCTATTTTGTCTGTGGTATTTCTGTTACAGTATCCCTGGATAACTAATGTACCTGGGAAGTCAGATCAGTCTAATTACAATGTCTCTCACATGAAGTACAGAATTACATCAGCTAAACAAATAACCTGATTCCCACTTTTCACCCTTGTGTCCTCCCTCTTTCCTCCCCTGTCTATCAAATTCTGCAAGAACAAGCTCAATTATCATTCTCAAGAAATTCTTCCAGATGATTCCATCACCTCATGAATATTCTTTCAAATACCTTCATACATCCCACTTGACCAAGTCTTGGGCACTTTAGGAAAGATTCCAGGAGTTCATCCTTGGATTGACGCTTGTTTCCAGAAATATCATCAAAAGAATTCAAATGTTACTACATTTTTACATTGTCCTAGAAGAAATTCTTGCAATTTTTTAATGGCAATTACTGGATGTCTACTATGTACCACGTACTACCCCAAGTACTTTAAATTGGTTAAGCATAACCTATGCCTTAGTTTCTGGGTCTTACCCACTAAAGGTACATTCTTTGTCCCCATTTTAAAAAGGAAGGCGAAGTCACAGATAATAAGCAGGTTTCCCAATGTTACTCAGCAGGTGAGAAGCATAGCTCATATTGAAACACCAAAATATGACCGTAAAGCTGATTTCTCATTTGTTGGCTGGGACTGTATTTCATGGTGCAAGCAGTTGACATTGGCTTTAATAGACTCTGAACCTGGAGTCTAAGGAAAGTACAGGATTGTACAAGAAAATCTTTAATTGTGGTTCCAATTTCAAACTATGTCTGAGTTTGGAGTTTAACATATCATGTCCATTTTAACCGCTCCTACAGAGGGTTTTGCTATAACAAGATGGCAGAGTGTATGGAGATTTCCCAGCTCATATTTAGCATCATTAGGTTTTATAGTCTCAACAAGTTCTACACTATGAATTTTTGAATCTGATATTAGTGTGTGTTATGGTCTCCTCTCATTAAAGCTGAAGCTAGCAACAGCCATGCCAAGACTCTGTGGTGTCTATCTAATGAGAAAGACATTTGTTAGCATTGACCCATCACTAGAGGCTCATACATGAGACTGTGGCTTACAGACGAACATTAGTTCTGTCTCATACAAAGCAAGTTTCTTCAGCATAGTAATCTATATCATAGCCATGCATCTCAGTAAGAGAACATTACACAGTTATTATTTTACCCCATATCATTCCATATTCCATTGTTTTTTTACATATTACCCTTTTTCAAAGGTACATTAAATGTAAAAGAATGTAAAAAGAATGGGCTATGTGATCACACACACACACACACACACACACACACACACACACACACACACCCATGCCTGCACATCAACCAGTAGGAAGAGTAAAAGCAAGTGACCATAGATGCTGCCAACATTCTGAAAATTAGTGTCATAAATGGGAAATATAAAACTTTACATCACTGTAATTCCTGACATCTATGCTGCTAGAGTAATGCTTGGAGAATTAACAAAATCAACCAGATGAAACATAGATTCGGGGTCAGTTCTAAAATACCCCATTTTCCTTCTCATATTTCTCTTTTCTCCAAAATAATTATACAAACTATACTGCAAAGCCCAGAAGGGAAATTCAAATTTTATGAAGAAAACATGAAAAACCTTACACAAGAAAAATAGTTTTGAAATGTCTTTCTCCTCAGCTTCCCTGCTTGCTCATTTATTTTAATTAAAACTGTGCATTTAGGGGACAAGTGATTTCATATCCTAAAAAAACATTTCATATCCTAAAAAAACAAACAGAAGTTTACCCTTTCACTACATTCTCTAGTTGTCACTGAATTATTTCTTACAAGTTAAAATGTAAAGCTTTTTGCAAAATTGATCAAACTAAAATAAAGCAAACTGAGTCATTTTGTGGTGAGTGATTTTTCACTCTTGAAATGAGTGCCCCATGATAGCAGTTTGGGTAATGTATGTGTCCTTTCATCTTATACGTGTATCTATACACATGTGTGGCATAACCATCATGCATGTCGTCTATCTCTTCAGTCGTTATCTTGTTATTAGTGACTTGTAACAGAAGAATTATTTATATGGAGCCTTTATCCCATTGTCTTATATCTCTGTGCATATAAAGTACCCACAGAGTATTGTAGCCTCCTTAACTTTTTTAGAATTTGGGATAAGTCAAAAAAGACATAACTAATGTCAGCAAAACAATATTGTTTTAAATGATTCATATGTGGGAAGATGGTGATGCTACTAAAGGAAGAGAGAGAGAGAGAGAGAGAGAGAGAGAGTATGTTTGCCCCGTGATTATGGAGAGAAACTATATGTCAGACCCAGAACTTTTAAGTATTATTTATGAATTACTAAAAACATGATATTATTAATACATTACACACATATTCATATATATATATACATAAATACACTAAGCTAGTCTATATAACATTACTTGTCTATATGTTTTCAGGACTGACTATTTGGTATTGGATAACATGTTGATATGCTCTTTCATGGGTACCTTTTTATCTTCACCAAGCATTTTAAAAAGCGTAATCCCTCTTGGTTTAATGGTGATTCCATGATGGAAGAGAGACAATCATTGCTCTCCTTTGTAAGATGAGAAAACCAAGATGAACAAACCTTTGCTTATGGTCAGAGCTGAGCTGGGCTCCTCCTAGACCTTGTTCAGTGACCTTTCTACTGCACCATAAAAACATGTTTTGCTCTGCTGTCACTATTAAGTGATATCTACTTATACAAGGTTCATCATTAACAGGGCATGGGATTCAGTTCTGTAGAAGGATAGGGGCACAAAGGATGCCATACCTCTAAAAATCTAGGCGCATGTGATATTTACAATTATTGTATAGGGTGTATTATAGACTAGTCACTGTGTGCATAGCCCATACATAGAGTGGAATACAGAAAAGTACATAACGTAGGCCACATCTTCTCTGCCATCTTAGTTGTTTTGAATATGTTTGTTACATTTTTTAACTTCATTTTTAGTAGCTTGAGTGGCTACAGTGTGGTTTACCTTTTTAAGTACTTGAAGAAAGCACCAAAGAAACAGACTATTTCATCACACATGGAAATTGCATAAAATTCTGATGTCCATAAAGGCTATTGGAACATCATGATGCTCACCAACTGACACAGTCTTGCCTGTTTGCTACCAATTTAAGTAATTAAAACAGATATTGAATGGTTCTGAAGACTAAACTGTTCATTCTTTGACCCACTACAGGAAAAGTTTGTTGTACCTTT
Organism: Cricetulus griseus; assembly: GCF_003668045.3. Lineage (NCBI taxonomy): Eukaryota > Metazoa > Chordata > Mammalia > Rodentia > Cricetidae > Cricetulus > Cricetulus griseus. Next base: position 112,726,691 of record NC_048598.1, read on the forward strand.
TGGACTATACCCCTTTCTATTCCTAAACAATAGAAATTGCCATTTCTGGTTCCATAAGCAGGTGCTCAAGACACCCTCACACAGTGCTTATGGCGGTTGTGTTCTCAGAAAGGGAGGATAAGGTTCAGATACCGTTTTTTGTGTCTTTTTCTCTCTCTAAGAATCATGGGAAATTCTATGGTTCAGTAATCACACGTGTGGTAGTTTGGAAGTTTTCATAACCTAGTCAACCTTAGTATCTAGAGAGAACCAGAGAATGAAGACATAAGAGTACTATTCTATGTCACAATTGCTGGTACTGCACTTCTATTCATTTGTTACACTCTGTCTTTTGGCAAAGTCTCCTTTCTTGATAACTAGCCTAAGTTGATTAGACACATGCATACACCATATATTATTTTCCAATTTTCATTATGTTATTTTGTTTCTGGCCTCAGAAGTGTGCTCATTTTGTTTCTGTTTAAACCTGTTGTTATCAGAGGCTGGAAAGGATAAAATGTGCAGAGGATAGAGAGATGGCAGTTAAGTGAGAAAGACAATTAAAGAGAAAGAAGACCTTCAAATTCCCTACATGGTAGGGATTGCTATGGGTGACAATAATTAGTTGTTACAAAATAGCTAACAGAAAGTATTCTGAAGGTTCCTTACACAAAACATTGGTAACGGTAGGAAGGTAGTCTGTATCCCTGATCTAATGGTCCATACTGTTGGCCTGTATAGGGACATCACTATAATGTACATATGTATAACTATGAGATGGCAATTATAGATAATTTTTAACACAACAAAGTTTAATAGTCTCTTCCTAGGAGCCCCTACCCAGGCGTTCAGAGAAGTAGCATAGAAATACTTTCCCAAAGTAAAGACATTTCCTAATTCCTTTAGAGAGACTATGTTTGGGAACAGAAATTCCCAATTCCCTTTTCCCAAGCCTATTAAAACTACAAAACATTCAAGCAAATCCACAGACCACTTGGTCCAATTACCTTTGGACATGGGCCCACTGCAAGTCACGGCACATAAGAAAATTGAAATTTCGGGCCATAGCCTCAAACTCCTGACCCAGGCTGTTAAAGGGGCCGACACACCTGTGAAATGCAGAATGGCAAGCTGCCATGTTTGCAGTAGTCAGAGAGTTCAGTGTCATGTAAAAGACTTTTGTCCCTGGTGCTGAGACAATGAGCTTGTTCCTTCTTGATGATTTATGGGAGGCAGATGAGAAACTGGCTGATTGAGGCTTTGCAAGATGCAAGTTTTCCACTCTTGGCAGGAGTACTTACACCCTGGAGAAAACAGTCTAGCTTCACCACTTCCATTATTGCCACCAGAAAAAGCAGAGTGACAAATTATGCCAGGTGAGTATAAATAATAGTCACTTCTCTCAACTTGCTACCTGCGGCAAAGCTGGAAAACACGTTGAACTTCTCTACAAAACCAAACTAAGCCATTACAGATTGACATGGTTCGGCATCTTGTTTGTTCATAGCAAGCAGCTGGTCCCCCAGTTTCTATCCCCCTTTATTCTGTGTCTTATGTGCTTGGACTGAGTCCTCTGCAGTCTCCCCTTACTAACAATAAGCCTTTTTCTCTTAACTGCCTAATTCCTCTCAATAAACAACTAAGTTTTTGCTGGAATGTGAGAAAATTCTCCGATAATTCGTTTATACAGTTAAAATTAATACTGTGTATCACAGATTTTGCTTCAAATGAATATTTAAAAATTTGTTCAATAGACTCAACATGAGACAAGTCAGTTGACTAAATTAATTTTTAAGCACATTAGAACTTCAAGGCATCAACATCTACATGTGATCATCAGGTGCTATGTTGGAACATGGCTACACTATACAGAGTGCATCTGTTGTTGAAGTCTATTGGATGGTGGTACTCAATATCTTAACCCACAAAAGTAAAATGATTGTTTAATCCTGTTCTTCCTATTTATATTTGTGTTCATAGTACAAAGCAAAGCTTTTTGACCACTAAAGGGAAACTAATAAAGAATAGAAAGAAATTAGATTTTATCTATATTCCCCTGTAGGCATGACTGCTTAACTGACTCAACTAATTCCATGTAATTCTCCCCTCAATGGTGTAAGAAGTTCTTCATTCCCAGGTCCACTCTGTCCAAGGCCCCTAATCCAAGAACACATCTGTAGTCATCTCCACTAGTTACTTCTCCTAGGACAATTCTAGAAACTTCTACCTCCTATGCCACCCACAGTGATCCTGTTTTCTTGAGCCTCAGTCATTTTCTGCTTTCTTAGAACTTTCCACAAACCTTCCAGTTGGAAGGACCTTTAGCCCTGTTTCCATTTTCCTGTAACAACTCACAATGATTCTCAGCCTACCCCTTTTCCATCCTAATATGCAATTACTGTCATTACAAAATTTCAAGACATACTCAATATCCTCCACTAATTTTCATAATATCATTTGGAAAATAACAATTTATATGTGTATAGTAAACTCGATACATAGCTCTGAGAAAGCATGTTTGTCTCATTTGATCACTAAGATATATTGAAAATAATCAAAGGGGTAACATTTTCTTAGAAATACACTGAAACCTTCACAAATGCAGAGAGCTGGGGAAAAGCTAGCCTTAAATTCTCTGATATTCCTTGTATTCAGACATTACATTTGTTCCTCTTTCTATGGATCAGGCCACTGTAAGCTTAGTCTTTAAAGGCAGCTGGCAGCTTCAACTTTGACCTCTTCTGGAATGTGATTATTTCTCCATTTCTCTATATCTTCAATCTCTGTTACATCATTTGGCTTCTGCAATATGTCTATCCTTTCCATGGCCTTTGGAGACTGAACTGATGAGTGTAGGTGGTATGGTTGTTTGTTTGTCACTCTTAACTCTTTGTTCTTTGGGGGGCCTGATACCCAGTTCCAAAATAAATACACACAGAGATTTATTAACACTTATGAATGCCTGGCCTTCACTTGAATTTTTTCTAGCAAGCTTTTCTTAAGTTATCCTGTCTATCTCTTGCCTCTGTGCTTTTATCTTTCTCTATTCTGTATACCTTTCTTTACTTCTTACTCTGTAGCTTGTCTAGGTGGCTGGCTCCTGAGGCGCTCCCCTCCTTCTTTTCTTATTCTTTGACCTTTATTCCAAGATTTCTCCTCCTATTTTTTCTCGATGCCTGCCAGCCCCTCCTATTCTTTCCTGCCATTCAGGTCTTAATATCAGATGTTTAGAAAGGCAAAGTAACACAGCTTCACAGATGCAACATAAAAGAATGCAACATATTTTTGTATAATTAAAACAAAGGTTTCATGGCGTAAAAAAGTAACACATCTTAAAATAATATTCCACAACAAGAAGGACTTTTTCTATCCAAACAGTCAGCTCTGTCACTCCAACCAGCTCCCAGATATCCACATGGAGACTTATTATTAATTATAAATGCTCAGCTGACAGCTTAGGCTTGTTGCTAACCAGCTGTTACATCTTAAGTTAACCCATATTTCTTTTCAATGCTCCACCACATGATGGTACCTTGTTTCAACATAGCACACTTATCTCCTACTAGTGACTCCACCTTCCTTCTTCCCCATGTTCTCTTTTTCTGTCCACAAGTCCCATATGATCTCTATCTGCCTAGTTTTTGGTCAGAAGCTCTTTATTAACAATGAGAACAGCACGTCTTCACAGTGTACAAAAGGACTATTCTACAGCAGATGATCTTCTGAAAAGACCATGTGGAAGAATTCAGACTCCGTGGAGAGAGAGCTCAGCCTTCCATGTCACACCAAGTGCTAGGCATGTAAATTAAGGTCACTTTAAGCCCTCACAAAAACTCAAGCTATGGGCTCTCTACCATCCACAGATTGAGCCTTAACCATATAAAACAGAGTGAACTACATTCCAACTACATCCCTATCTCCAGCATCATGTGGGAAAGAGGAAAGAGAAAGAAGGCCTTCAAATTCCTTGGATGTCTTTCTCACTATTTTATCTACACATTAACCAACTATTACAAATATCAATATGAGTTCATATTGATATTTTTACTACTTTTCTGATCTATTCCAGCAGGCTCCAAGTCTCTAGATGTCAGGAGTCTCTTGTCTATATGTGCCTTCAGCATCTAGAGAAACTACTATGGAAGAGTTACAGCAGGAATCAAGTTAATCCCACTCTGCTCCTCCCTGGCGATACATCCTTGGGCTGCTTAAACTTCCTGGCCACTTACTGTTTTGCTTGTCTATTAGAGGTTGTTAGTATATCCTGTATCCTCCCATTGGGTACTAATGATTGAACGACAAAATACTGTTTGGTTAAGAAATGCAAATACCGACTACCTGATAATCTTCCTAAGGCCTGTATTAGGTGAACATTTATGAACCCTACAGATTCATTATAGGACATGGAGATACTTCAGAAACTTTTTTGAGGCAGGGACCCCAAACAGTAGGATTTTGAGGACCGCACATTATGGTGCTAATTGGAGATGTCCAGTCCAGGTCTCTTTCAGGTACATAATTTTTAATAAAATGTAGCTTGCAATGAAAGAGATGCCAATAAATTGTGCTTGTATCTTAGGTTGGAGAACAATATTCAGACTGAAAGTGTAGCCCCTGCACTGGTGCCACTGGTTTCCAAAGGGCATGGAATTGGTTGTCATGTTTCAGGATATCTAAAAGAGCTCGAGGACAGGGAAAAATGGAGAAACAGATGCTGAGTCCCCAAAGCTGCACAGATGTCATTTTACTATATTAGAGGTGGCCTCCAGTGAACAGATGGTGGTAGATGATTCTCTTACAGTCCTTGTATGGGATTTTGTAGCTGGGACTGAGCTGATCTTATAGAGTGAGGCTTCACTGACTCCAAGTACAGCAGGTTCTAGGGAATGTCCAACAAAGCCTAGGAGATACAATTGTGGTTCTGAAGAAAGGTAGAAGCAGGACTCAGAAGCTATTGGACAGTGAGAACAGCATATGATGGGGTATACAACCAAGTCACCCAAGTTGGTACTCTTGTTAATACTTTTTTTAAAATTTTGCTTCAGGCTCATTTGTTTAAACGGCACAAGGACACCAGCCCTGTGAAAATGGCATCACAGTGACTGTACAAGTTCAGCTATTCTTACATTGTTATACAGAGATCTTTATTATGGATTTTTCATGGAATATAGGAACCTTTCAGACCTTAACTTGAAGCTGAAACTGCAGCTGCAGCTTGAGGCTTGGTTTGAACACATTTCATCTGGGCTTAGCCTTTATGGGGGGGGGGCTTTTCCCTTTGGCAATATGAACATAAGCATGTTTCCTGATCATGGTTTGACAGGGCTATGCGGGTAAGCTGACTGAATTTGTAGTTGGCACCTTCTTGGATCTTAGGTTTAATCTCCTTATGCAAATGCCCCTAGTGTCATGTGCCAGGATCTCCAGCAGGCTCTTCTTGTGCACATTGGTGAATTAGACATTCTTCACAAACTTAAACTCCATTTCCTTAAGAGATTTACATGCTTGTAGCAAAAGTTTCTTTATTTTTATGTATGGGTGCTTTGTCTGTATGTATGTCTGTGTACCACATGCATTCCTGGTGCCTGAAGAGGTCAGAAAAGGATTTCAGATCCCCTAGGATTAGAGTTATAGACAATTGTGAGCCACCCTGAAGGTGCTGGGAATTCAACCCAGGTCCTCTAGAAGAGCAGCACTGTTCTTAACCACTGACCAATCTCTCCAGCTCCTAGAGCTTTTTGATGCCAATTTTTGCTTGGTTGTGTATAATGTGGTTCTATGTCTTGGTTACATCTGTATCATAAACAAAGCTCAAAAAGCACCTATTGTCCGAGAAAGACTCTGTTACCTTCTAGAACAAACTAATTGATCTCTCTAAATTAGTTTCCCAGCATGAAAGAGGCCACAAAAATAGTAGACACCTCCTAAGTGTTCAAGGACCATTGAGAGGATTCAGTGAAGAGGTTCATTAGTTCTAACTCATGATCACATTTAATTACCTATTTCCCCTTTCTGCTTGTTTTTATTGTTGTATTCCATGCCCTTTTAATATTTAAAGAACTGTATGTGTATGCGATTATATACACACAAGTCTGCTTGTGTGTATATACATAGATAATTTATTCCTTCCTCCTCTGACTCTTCTAGAATGCAAGAGTCAAAAAGGCAGGAATATTTATCTTTTTTGTTGGACCTATATACTGGGAAAGGTACCATGTGAGGATCTGGTAACTCAGTGAATATTTTATGAATGAGTAAATAGGTGGAGGAAAGGCAGTTGACTGAGAGTAAACACTCAGTGGGTGCTAATATTGTATGCTAACTCCTGGGGCTTAAATCTTGCCTGGATTGCATTCTCCATAAAGCTGAAGACCCCCTTCCTTTTGTACAGCATTTATCCCATTTTGTCTCTTGAGTTCAGTATTTATGTGTCTTATTTTCTCTACTAGAATAAAAGTGGAGCAATTAGATTATTAGGTTCAGTCATTAAAGACCAAAACTGTGCAGTGGTTATGGGAATTGGCTTCTGAATCAGGCCTCAGATCTGTCATTCATAGTGTACCCTCCAGCAAGTTATTGTCACTAGGCTTAATTTTCCTCATTGGTTTAGTAAAGATAGTAATTGTTCTGTCCCCTCACAACTGTTTTGAGAATGAAGTGAGGTCTTGCTTGCAATGTGCTCAGCCCAGTGTCTGACACATGACAAACAGGAAATCAATGGCAGCTTGGGAGATTCATAGCTGCCTCCCTCTTGGTATTTTGCATGGTGTTCTGGATAGAGCAAAGTGGCCTGTACAGCAAGGAAATCACTGAATTCAGTAGCACATCTTTAGACTGAAAATGGCCGGAAGATTCACAGGGTTCTCTTCTGTTCTCTCACTCTTACCGTAGTCCTCCATGTCAGCTGAATTCTACCTCTGCTGTGAAATGACCACAGCACCCATAGTGTATGTAATTCTGCTCCCAGTTCAGAGGCTAAGCTCTCATTATTCCAGCATTCTGGTGAGCCTGCAGATGACTTCTCAGACTGAAGCTCTAGTCTGTCAGGGACCAGGTCAAGCAACAAAGGGAGAGATTAGATGCCAAAGATTTGCTGCATTTTAATGCTTGGCTCCTGACACATATTTATGCTAAGGAACAATAATTACAACAATATGACCCTGCATAACAAATGGATCTGTCAAGCTTGCAAAGTTGTTTGCACAAAATCAAGCTTAACTTGTGGTTTTCTTAGCATGCACCACTGACATACATGCACTGGCATATTATAACTCTTTGTCCAAAATGAAAGGAAAACATCCATTCACTCATTCATCTATTCACCTGTTAGTTTGACAATCATTCACTGAGGACCAAGCTAAGTCTGATGAATAAATTTGTACGTGGCAGGAAGTTATAGCTACAGAGGTGAAGGTCATAGAAATGTCAATGCTGCAAATTAAAACTGCCTTACCCCAAATCTTCGCATTCAGACTGGAGAGCTGAGATGGTAACCACAAAAAGAACTTAAAAAAATACAAAATTGTTTATGTTTCTGTCCCTCATCTAGGCAATTCTCTGGCTTCAATTCTCTTGCCAAGACTCCTCTTTGTATAAAAAAGAGGTGTGTTTAACTGTTGCTGTCTTTGATTGAAGGTATCAGGCTGGTTTTGTCTACTTCTACTTTGTTCAGTATATGAAATTTCCATTACTATAGCAAAGTCATATGATTTTAATTCTTTCATTGTTTCATAATAGCACAAATTCAACATCTTACACTTCCTAATGTTGGAAGGCTAAAAGGGGTCTCACTAGGCTGAAAGCAAAGACTATGCAGAGTTGTTCCTTTCAGGTGCTGTGACAGGGCAAGATAGTACAGAGGTTTCTCCTTCTTGTATTCATGCTAGACTATTTAGGTTTGGCTACAATTTGGCATCCTTGATGACAAATCCCACAGAAAATTACCCAACTCTGTTCTAGGAACCTGAGATCAAAATGCCCCTACTAACTTAACATAGCTTCAGTTAAACTTCCTACTTGTGCTAACCTCCCCCTCCAGCTAACTGCTCATCTTAGCTTCTGTTAAATTGTTTGCATGCACAAAACCTTCCCATGTAGCTGCTGAGCAAGATAACGAGATATGTTTGTTTGTTTGGTTGGTTGGTTGGTTGGTTGGTTGGACTGGGGATATTTTGCCTTTAAGGGCGCCTTGCTCTAAACACTGGGGCTACTGGAAGAGAGAAATAGACTATGTCTGAGTAGTCTTTTCTAGTGGACACTCATAATAGCACATCTAGGCTGTCTGCTTTCTTGTTTCCAGCTTCAGTAAGTCAATTCCTTGATCTTTGCTCTTTTCCATCTTAAAGATGGTGATCAATGGACTCTTTCTCTCATTGCACCACTCTGGTAATAACTCTTCTGCTTCCTTCTGCATTTAAAGAATTAGTATGAATATACTGACTCAACCAGATAATGTGGCCAAAACTCCTTAAGTGGAAGTCAGAAAACCAGCTACATCAATTCCCCTTTACCAGGAAAAGTACAACTGTCAGACATTCTGGGGATTCCAATGTGAACATTTTTGAATGACTATTATACTGCCTGTTCCCAGGAGGAAGAATTAGCCTTCACAATGTCCTTAACCATTTTTTAAATTCCACTTACCCTTTCTGAGGAGTGGATTGGGGCCTGGCTGGGGGGACAGAAAGGAGGTGGGGGAAGGGAATGGAAGGTGACGAGGGAGGGATTAATTGTGGTTGTCATGTAAAATAAAAAATTAATAAATAAAAGCATTTATTACTCTTTGTTCCTTACTTCTGGCAGCTTATACATATGAATCTCCTGCCCACATAGCCTTCCTCCATAGCTCTCCATGATCACCTTCTTTACATCTTTCCAAATATGATTCAAGTGCAAGCTTGTAAGGTAAAGTAGAGCATGTCCAGCTAAATATGACATTCACATTAAAAAAATACTTTTATATAACAAGTACCAGAAACACACAGAGGTCATTGTGTGTTTTAATTTGCTGTTTCTGGCAATCCTGTATAAATGACATTTGTTTGGTGAGGTATCTAACTAAGCCTTTTCACCTTTCTTCATAGCTTGATTTTATTAATATTTGAACATTATTGACTGCTTATTCATTTTGTTTATTATGTATCTTCCCAGGAGGATATAAACTCTGTGAGGCAGAGACCTTGCTTGCCTTGGTTTAACCACAGTGTAGTGCTTAGACTCCTAGAATGACTTATAAAACTTATCAGAGAAAAAAAAAACAAATGAATAATTAAATTTCTTTGACCTCTCTGTTGATTATATAGTGACCTCCATCTTTCCCTTAAAGCCAGTGTGTGGTTAGCTGTCTGGCTGCAGGGAAAGGACCCAGAATTTAATTATTACAGAATAAAGTAGAGTTTAAAAAGGAAGAAGCAGCAATCAACATTTCAAAATATGTTTTCATTATATGGGTTTATGCAGATTAGCTCTGGACAAACACTATAGTGGTTTCAGTGAGTGTCGAACCCTCTGCCCTAGGAAGGCACAGTGAATGACATTTCCTTCACATTCAGAGAGGCTTGAGGAACAGCTGGCATGGGACACCCTAGGAAACCATTTGCATTTAATTGTGTGGGCACTTAAGGAAGAGCCAGGGTCACTTTTCTAGTTCTACATTTCTGTTAATTTAAATGCGCACATTTAAATCAATTCTTCTCCCTGCTTGGATGACAATTACCATATTTGACATTTGTTAGTCCTCAGCAGTGCCTGGGACTTGTGAATAATTTAGGAATGTTAGATTGTTCCCTAATCAAGGCAACTGAACAGAGCAAGAGCTGGATTTGTAGCTTCCGCATCTCCCTGCAGAAAAGTGACAGCGTTAAAATAAGAGCATTTCGGAGATGCGCTATCCTACTTTGTGCAAAGTGCTCATTCTTCAAATAAAATCTCCTTTTAGTACCCATATCACAATAGCTACAAATAGTGACTTGATGTATCCTTGACAAAGATAAAGAGGACATTCATCAGCCCCACACCTTAAATTTAATGAAATCTGCTACATATAGGCTGGACCCCCATCCCCCATACAAAAGCCTCATATCATGGAGCTTTGTTTAAAAAAATATAGTTACTATTTACTCAGTTATCAAAAATGCATCAAGTGACTATTACGTGTTAAATATTGTTTGGGATATCAGTTATCTTTCCTTTGAGGCAAAAACTTGAAAGATGAGAACCAATAAATGCATAAAATTTATTCTGGTGAAGACGACACACTAGAGTTTTCAAACTGATGAGGTTCAGGGCATATTACTCTAAAACATAATTCCTGTCATGTGGAAATTTTTAAGCTGGATAAATTTAACATATATCAGGAAGGACTTGATCTTCCTGCCTTTGTCTCCTGAAGTAGGTCAAAATATGATGTTGTTGGGTAGCTGTTAGATATGAGCAGGCTTGGAGACTTTTGGGATGAACACCTTTCAAGCCAAAATCATCTTCATAATTAGCAACCTTTCAAGCCAAAATTGAAACAGCAGGACTCTGATTTCTGGTCAATAGAATGGCCTCCCCTTCATGCCTCTGGCTCTGGGTAGAGATATCACTAACAGACAGCAACCTAAAACTTACAAGATAGCCAAGAACAAGGAGATAGCACTTACCTATTTAGTCAGGATGAATTGGGCTGGGCTTGCCAAACCCATGCATAAGAAAATACAAATCAGGAAAAGGTATCTGCTCTAGAGACATTGGGAAGAGAATAAAGTCTGATGAAAACATAGATTAGTATATGGTCCCCTCAGCTATTGTTAACTCTTCCCTGCTGGGATTCTCCACTTTGTAATAAACTCTACCTGTCTTCTGTCTTCTCTTCTGTGTGTCTCATCTGAATCCTTTAGTGGAAATCATAAGGATGAAGGAGCTAATGAGAATTGAAAGTAAGAGCTCAGAACACTTTGACTGTGCCCTTCATCTCCAAAGACAAGGGCTGCTGAGAGGAAGTTGTATGAGCAAATCTTTGCAAGTTTCCCCAGTTTATGACCTGCAGCTCACACTCTTTGTCCTTTGTTTCTCCGTAGCTTTGTATATGCCATCAAACCTAACATAAAAATGCCCAGTTATATTGGCTTGCGTCACACACACACACACACACACACACACACACACACACACACACACACACAGTTTTGTAGTTTCACTGTGCCCTCACTTATACACACAGGGAAGAAAAAAGTCAGGTTTGATATGGTGCCTAAAAGAGGAAGGAAGGGGTAAACATGGAGCTGAGAATTAACAAAATACAATGTAACAGAAGAAAAGACACCCTTTAATACTCGGGAGTTTAGAGGCCTTCATTGAAGATAAGTGGTATTCAAAGAATGGTTAGACTCACTCGACTGTTACAGAATTTTTTTTTGAAAGGGGAATAAATTTGTTGAAGAAGGCATGACAAAAAAATAATGTGTTTTAGCTGATAGTGGTCATTAAGTGGAGAAAGGTAAATATGGGGCAAACAAGGAAATATGAGAGTTACACTGGGAGACTCATTTGTTCAGACCCCTCTTGGTGCTGTCTCTCTGACTATGGTGATAAGGGTAGTTCTAGCTCAGAGAAGGGAAAGGGAGCAATCTCCACAAGAGAACACTTACATCCTGGTTCTAAGCAGGCACAGGAAAGGCTCTCTTTCAGAGTTTTCTCATCTTTAACTGTCTTCTACTCAGAATAACCCTATATCAAAGGGGCAGTTTTTCAGGGACTTAGAACTTTATGCTCCGGTATCTTCATTTCTTCATCTCTTCATCACCCTGAATGATGCTACATATAGTTTGTCATGTGAGAAGAAACTCAGCCCATAAACCAGGAGCCACAGTCAGAATTCTAAGATTGTAATACACTTCAGCCCCTGTCCCCTGGTGACATGACCCTTCATATTTCAACACATCTTAACATGTCTATAGATAGGGTCCAATGTACGATTTTTAATTTTGTCTTTTTTAGTGTCTCCAGGGAGAGATTATTTATCTCTTTTATGTTCTCTAATGGCTCCCTGAAATGAATTCTAAATATTTCATACACAGTACATCCTAATATACCCTTTAATTATTGATAAAATCTATCCAGGCATTTTCTTCAAATCTGATAAGGATCAAATTGAAATCTGAGTTGTCACTGTCCACTCAACACAAATCCTTATTAAAATACCCCACAGAGTAGTGAGCTGACAGTTTATGACATCCTTCAGGGTTTTTATTCTTTTTACATGTTTTATTGTAAATATGAAGCCAAAATCCAAGATGCCACAGTCTTCACCACCATCCTTTCTTAAGTTGAACTTCAGTAAATTTCCTAAGTAAGAAATTGGCAAAACAAAACATGACTCAGGCATGGCTTCCTTCAGCACTTTGTGCAATTTGAAAATTCACTAGGCTTCGGTAAGCCTGTATTTGATTGAGCAATTTTACTGTCTTTACAATATCTGCATAATAAATCCCATGTTGGTTGCTTAGCATAATAGGAAGAGTTTCAGAATACCATCCATCCTTGGGATGTTGAACAAAATGCAGGCAGACACACTTACAATCCTAGGGCCTAGGTGAAGGAGGAATTCACTCCCTCTAGCCTCTTCCCACTGTGTGGAGGGCAACCAGCCAGGGACACAGGTGTGCAACTCATTAAAAACAGAATTAAGCCCAACAGGCTAGGTAGCAGCCACATGAAGAATGTTCTGCAAAGTGAAGGCACTCTAGGGCTTTGACCTTGGGAAGGAAGTCAGGAGGTAGAGCTACCTCCTTGTTTACTGTTCTCCAGAGTTACTGACTCAGTGAGGAGAGCCACACAGAACAGTTGTCTCTAACAGCTACAGCAGCAGACTCCAGAGTACAACTATGATTATTAATACATTAAAGTGAATATCTGCTAAGTATGTGTGGAACATAAAGAACTGCCTGCTCTGTGATGAGAGAGCCAACACAATTAATGTGAAGGGGATCAGATATGGCACCTCAAAATATTCGACATCAGCATGAGAATTACTTAGTTACCTTTGTCACCAGAGCAACTCTATGCTTAGGATTGACATATGCCCATTGTGCTGTGTGGGTGCTTTCTTTCTCATGCCCGGAAGAGACTAACACTTCTCTATATAATAAACCCAAATAAATATTTATCACAAACTGTCCCACTATTCACCACTCCTAGGAATCTAATGCCCCTTTCTCTTTGTCCAGTTGTCTCTCTGTAAATGTATTTTTTAAATGGAAAATAAGCTCCTAAGCCTCAACTCCCACTTGGCTTTGAGCACCTTAAGTGTAAAATCAAAACCAAGATGTGCGTACCTTTTCTCTAGTTAAAATGTCTTTTTTTTTTCTATCTCATAGGTTGTTGTAAAATATCAGAATCTAAATATTCTGCCCCCTGCAGAACACCAATATTCAAAAGGAATATACCAAAATATGTGAACCCCCCAAAAAATATTATTTCTTCTCAAGCTGGGAAGATGTCCCTGTAAATAAAGTAATTTCTATGAAAGTATGAGGGCCTGGATTTGGACCCCCAAATATTGCTGTAACCCCAGCACTGGAGGGTTAGAGACAGGAGGATACCTGCAGTGGATCCCTAGGGCTAATTAACCAGCCAGTCCAGCTGAAAGAGTAAGACCCATAGTCAGTGGGAAATCCAGTCAAAGTGAATGGAAAAGACACTCGAACTTCAGTGTGTAGCCTCTACATTCACCAACTTGGACAAACACAACTGCACATATGCATCTCTCTCTCTCTCTCTCTCTCTCTCTCTCTCTCTCTCTCTCTCTCTCTCACACACACACACACACACACACACACACACACACACACACAGGGCAGGAGGAATAGATTTATGTCTAAATTATTTTAATGAAAATTCTTAGGAAGCTTCTCTCAGTTTGTCTGCATTCCTTGAAACACAATATCACACTATCTGACAAATTTAAGTATAAATAAAATAAAATCTTCCCTTGCTAAGATGTTACTTTACCCAAAACAGTAATCGCAAGGGACCTGTAGGAACTGTTGCAAAAGGCAAAATCATTCTGACAAAGTGCTTCGAGGCTTGGAGGAAGCGGGAAATCTTGCTTTACAGAGCAATGGGAACACGACTATAATGAGTCTGTTGTAGGAAATCAGGTTGCAAAAGTGGCTATGATTAGATTTGTATACCAGACATCATTTTCTTACAGGGTCAGCTCACTCTGGATGGGAATACCAAGAACAAGAATTGTGGGAGAATAGGCAAAAATCAAGGATCTAGGAACAGCAGGTGAATTTAGCCAAGGCTTGATTAATGAGCATTTGGTCTTAATTGAGACTGAGAAGAGAGTAGCTGTTCTCATTTATGAGGTAAAGAAAGGGAGTTAGGGGGCTATGCTCAGCCTTGCCGTGGATAAACAATGAAGGCATAAGTTCTTTGTAATAATAAAGGGAAGAGTGGCTCTTTGTACTAAACTCTTTCCAGGAAAATGAAGGATAGTTGGGTTTTCCTAAAAGCTTTTTTGAGAGGCCCAGACAGGTAGTATATAACACTGTTAATCAGCATCATTAAAGTGGTAAGAGAGTCATTTGCTTGAAAGTTGATCATCTCAGAGAAATTCAGATTTAGTGCTGTCTCCTCTAAGGCTTGTACATGCAATTCTGGCTCTTTGGTTATTGGGAATTTGCTCTTCTATTCATAGAACTTTTCTAGAGTACCATTAGAATATGATATGGGTTCTAACAAAACCCCAATTTTAATATACTATAGTGGAAAAAGTCACTGGCATGGTGAAGAAAGCTCTCATCTATGCCCCCCTAGCAAATATTTTAGTGAGTCTACAATGCATAAACTGTTTATTACTTAGATTTATATGAAGAGAAATTCTATCAGCACTGAATTTCCATTACCATTGTTTTAAGTTGAAACAGCTAGTTCAAACAGGGTCTGTTTACCTTGCCTATTGCCCCAGCATTCAGGAGATGGAGATAGGAGAATCAGGGGTTTAAATCCAGCTATCCTAACCACACAGCAAGTTAGAGCTCAACCTGGTCCACATGAGACCCTGTCTGAATAAAAATTTTAAAAATAGATATAAAATTAATCACTTAATTTAAGTAATGCTCTTATAGGACATATAAGAAAGGTGTTTTGTCAAATGAAAGCATTCCTTCTTCCACCATAGCCATATTTTCATTGGAACTATTACCACAAGAGTTATACCAAAAGGCACTTTTTAGCTTCAGGGTAAAAAAAAAAAAATACTCAGGTATCTTTAGAAAACACTGAAGGCAAAGGGGTATAAGGAACAACATTAGAAATTAAAGTGATAAAAAATTAATTACACCTTAATCCTTAAAGTACTTTACAATCTAAACACATAATGTTCTGAGCCAAGATAATAAGCAGTATACATTTAGATAATCCATTTTTAAATATTGCTTCTAAGCTATAATCTCCCTCAATTATGAAACAAGAATAAAGCATCATTGGGCATGTCACACGGGGCGGGTGAACTGGCTAGGCTGCATTTTAAGAAAGCTGGTCCCCAAGTAAACACTCTGGAAGTGCCCTCCTGCTTCTCCACCTACCCTCTAATTATGTTTCTCATTCTGCTTCCTCCACACACCACCCAGAATTCTTTCAAAGGAACCAAAGCTCTTATTTATTGAGTTACCAGAGTGTTAATCACATCTAATGGTTTTAACACAATAGCAGCCAACCTTTAAATGTGTTCCTTTAAAATGATTAATGCCTGGTTTCCACTTGGGCTTCTCCTCTTTTTCTGCAGCTCTCCCATGATTCCAGGAATCCTTGTTCTACCTGCTAAAATCAGCATTTCTCATTTCAACAAACTTGTGTTGGAGTGATATTGGCAATGGTGCAAAGGCTATGAACTCCAGAAGGGCATCTTATTAATATCTAGATGCCTTAGACAGCCATCGCCATCTAACGTAGTGCCTGGCCACAGTAGGTACTCAGGCTAGACCACAGTAAGCACTCGGGCACATTTTATGAAGTACAAGGGGGGGAAGGTGGGAAAAGGGGAGAAATGAAGGAAAACATATCATTCTTCACTAAGAGAAATAAACAGGTTCACCTGCTTTCCTGGAGCATACTGAACCTATACCGAAGAGTAGAAATATAAATAAAATCTTAGGAAAGCTCACTGCATTGCACTACTTCCCTCCTGCCCTCTATAGAGTTGCCTTTCAAAGTGGAGCCAAAGGTAGATATGTATGGTTGGTTCTAGGACACAAAGAAAAGAATGCTTGGAAGCTTCTACTGCCAAGCTGGTTTAAGAATTAATTGCTCTCTCAGCCAACTTCAGGGTCTATTAGTGCAGTGATGCAGGAAGAGCCTCAGGGCCACCTTCTCTAAGCTTAAGTACTACTGTCCATCATCATGGGCTGGGGAAGGCTAAGCAACACAGGCATAAAGGGAGCTGGGGTGCAGTGTTTTGTAACTACAAGCAGTAGCAACCACCTACAGGTCACTGTTTGATTTTATTTTCCATGAAACATTGTTTTCTGAGAGGGTTCGGAGTAATCAGTAATTATTTAGAATACAATGGCCAGAGTTAATTGTTCTCTTCCAACAGTGTCACAGAGAGAGGGGAGGGAGGGAGGGAGGGAGGGAGGGAGGGAGGGAGGGAGGGAGAGAAAGAGTGGGGAGGATTGAGCCTGTAAATGAGCCATATGTGTCAGGAGGTATAAAATAACAGTACTTAGGAGGCTTTTTTTTTTTCAAAACACTTGACCACTTATTAATGCATTATTCCAACCAAATGTCCTTGAATGATTGGTCTGGTCATTTTGCCAATTCTTTAAATCTATTAACAGTGAAACAAAAAGGGTGAGGGCATGTGGTGTCCCAGATTTGTCACTCTGAGTCAGTAAATGAATGAGCTATGCCTGTCAGACCAACCTAACCTCCACTATCACGGAGAAACTGCACCAGAGGGAACCGAGGGTGGCAAGACATTCCTCACACTTGGGCCTGCAAAGCAGGTTATAATTATTATCCTTTGTTAGCAATCTTTTAATAAAACATTCAGTTCTCCGAGCATTATCACAGTTACACCACGAGGTTCCTTGTATTTTCCTTGTTACATAAATTAAAAATTCATAAGGAAATGAAGAATATAAAATCATAAGTAGGAATGAACAAGTGTCATTACAGATATTGACTTGCCCACAGATATCAAATATGTTTCTGTGTATATATACACACACCACAATCACCACCACCTTGTAATCATGGCGTATCCATCTAGCAACCTAGGCTAAGAAGTCAAAGATGTGGCTATAATTCATGCTCTTGTAAAAACTTTTCAGATGCTGATACCAGGGCCTCAGTGAAGCAATTTTGCTTTCTAGCAGTCTGTCTGTGGCTATAGCCTTTAGATAATTTATTTAAGAAATGCATTCATATAGTAAGAATTAATTTCTGGTTAATATCCTGTACTTTGCTAATTGAAGACATCTTTCTCCTTCTCCAGACAGTATCTTGTCCTGAAATTTCAAAGACTTATCCCATAAAAATTGAAATGGTGAATAATAGACTTCGGGTGTGCAACATGAGGAATAGGTAGGCAAAGGAGAAGGAGAAAATCTATCCCTGCTCCTTTTAGCAAATGTTCAGCCATCTGTGGCTCAAATGGATCTCTTCCTGTGTGCCATGCTGAATCTTAAAATTTTATTCTAGGAAGGCTGAAGGGAAGAAGGAAGTAAAAGTATCTATATATACCCTGAGAAAGCAGATTTTTAACATCTCTAAGAATAAAAGTGAGCCCATGGTGGTGGAAGCATATATATATATATATATACATATATATATATATATATATGTATATATATATATATATCATAAATAATTCCAATAATAAAACAAGGATGCTTCACCACAAGTGAGGGCTGCTTACTAAAAGCTCAGAACTCTAGATCTGTCATGCCTACTATGATATCTATTACTCACACATCTATATTTGAAGTTAAATTAGACCCAGTCATATTTAAGATACTGCACCTTGACTGCACTAGCAACACTTCAAATGCTCAGCGGCCAGATATGAGGAGTGCCTGTCAGTTTGGAAAATGTATATAGGGAACTTTTCCCACATTACAAAAAATTTCCGTTAACATTTTAGTAGATAGCAATTTTTTTTAGTACTGCTTAGAAATGTGGATACATTGCAAATCATGAAATAAATAACTTTCCAATCCATGATAAGTTAAATCATGTACAACAGCACCCTTATGTTTGGGACACTCAAGGAGTAAATAGCACTATAAAGAAATAAAAGTTCAAAATAAAAAATATTTCTTAAAGTCAGAGACTATCAATTGATCGGAGATGTCCTTCTGTATCGGTGTACATGTTGATGAATAAAACACTATTTGGACAATAGCCAATAGAGGCAGGAAGAGAGGCAGGACTAGGAGACAAGGAGAATTCCGGGAAAGGTAGGCAGAGAAGGGCTCAGGGACAGATAACACGTAGCAACCAAAGGAGAAACATGTCTACAGAAAGACATCCCCCATCAACCGATATTAGTGTATTTCATTTGCACATCCATAGAGTATCTAGTAGACCCTTAAAGGAGAGAATATGGAGCTGAAAATATGGCTTATCCAATAAATCGATCTTCAAAAAGCTACATAAAAGCTTGACATCAGCACACACCTGTAATTTGGCCCTGGGGAGATGGAGACCAGTATCTTTAAGACTTTCTAGCCAGTCTAAAATATGTATGAAGTACAGAAGGGCAAGTCCTGAAGGCCCTCACTGATGTTTCCTTCTTTGTAACTCATGAACACTAACTTCATTCCGTTCAACAGATTGTCATTTAAAGCAACCTGCAGAGACCTACACTTGCACAATCAAGAGAAACTTGTCACCTCAAATTCTCTAGGGTTCATAGCCAGGAAGAGGCAGAGTCATATAGAACAATCTGGGGGAAGAAAGAGGGGCAAATCCATAGAGGGAGGCTAGATAACTATTACCAGATATGATTACATGGGTGTATGTTTAATGCTGTCTGGTAAAGTAGGGTTATGATAGAACGTGCAGAATGTGTTATATATTGTATAAGGAACTAGAAGGTTAAAGTTTAAAGTTTCCCAACAAAAATAAATGATACATTATTAAGCAACTCAAAATGCTAAACTGAATTTAATCATTATGTATTACATGCATATGAATTACATATTGTATTCTTTAAATATGTATAATTAATACATGTTTAAAAGAAGAGGGAGTATTGTTCCTCCTGTTTCCTACCTCATTTTTGGTACGTTTTGGGGTTTTTTTGTTCTTTTTTTATTAGCAAGAAAACTATTTTACATGTCAATCCCAGGTCCCTCTCCCCCCCTCCTCCCCTGTGGCCCCAAACTAGCACCCTACCCATCACATACCCTTTCTGCTCCCCAGGAAGGGTGAGGCCTTCCATAGGGGGGTCTTTAAAGTCTGTCATATTCTATGGGATGGGGCCTAGGCCAACCCCCTTGTGTCTAGGCTCAGGGAGTATCCCTCCATGTGGGAAGGGCTCTAGAGTCCATTCCTATGGTTATAATAAGTACTGATCCACTGCAAGAAACCCTATAGATTTCCAAGGTCTCCTTACTGACACAGATATTTAGGGGGTCTGGAAACCTTTGATCATCAGTGCTCCTTCTCTGCATCTGAATTTCAGTTCAGTTCAAGGTTTAGCCGTGGGTGTCTGCTTCTACTTCCACCAACTGCTGGATGAGGGCTATGTGATGGCAAATGAATTAGCCATCAATCTCATTACCAGGAAAGGGCATTTAAGGTAGCCTCTCCTCTGTTGCTTTGATTATTAGTTGGTGTCATCTTTGTATATCACCAGACATTTCCCTAATGCCTCATTTCTCTTTAAACTTATAATGTCTCCCTCTATTATATTATCTCTTATCTTGCTCTCTTCTGTTCTTCCCCCAACTCAACCTCCCTGTCCCATCATGTCTTTCTCACCCTTCCTCTTCTCCCCTTCTCATTCTCCTAGTTCCCTCCCCATCCCCCGATGCTCCCAATTTTCTCAGGAGATCTTGTCC
This sequence comes from Cricetulus griseus, assembly GCF_003668045.3. Classification (NCBI taxonomy): domain Eukaryota; kingdom Metazoa; phylum Chordata; class Mammalia; order Rodentia; family Cricetidae; genus Cricetulus; species Cricetulus griseus. The sequence goes on from NC_048598.1 coordinate 112,746,727, forward strand.
CATTCCCCTTCTCCAGGGGACCATGTATCTCTCTCTTAGGGTCCTCCTTTTTTATCAGCCTCTATGGCAGCCAGGGCTGCAGACTGCCAATCCTTTACTCAATGTCTAAAATCCACATATGAGTGAGTTCATACCCTGTTTGTCTTTTTATGACTGGGTTACCTCGCTCAGAATGGTTTCTTCTAGTTCCATTCATTTGCCTGCAAATTTCAAGATTCCATTGCCATTTTTTCCACTGAGTAGTACTACATTGTGTAAATGTACATTTTTTCTATCCATTCTTCATTTGAGGCATATCTAGGTTGTTTCCAGGTTCTGGCTATTACAAAGAGTGCTGCTATGAACATTGTTGAACAGATGTCCTTGTTGTATGAATATGCTTCTTTTGGGTAAATGCCTAAGAGTGGAATTGCTGGATCTGGTGGTAGACTGATTCCCATTTTATTGAAGAGTCCCCATACTTATTTCCAAAGTGGCTGTACAAGTTGATACTCCCAACAACAGTGGAGGAGTGTTCCCCTTTCTCCACAATGTCTCCAGCATAAACTGTCATCGGTGTTTTTGATTTTAGCTATTCTGACATGTGTAAGATGGTATCTTAAGTTGCTATGATTTGCATTTCCCTGATGGCAAAGGATATTGAACACTTTCTTATGTGTCTTTCAGCCATTTTAGATTCCTCTATTGAGAATTCTCTATTTCTGTACCCCACTTTTTAATTGGATTATTTGGTGTTTTGGAGACTAGCATTTTTGAGGTCTTTGTAAATTTTGGAGATCAGCCCTCTGTCAGATGTGGGGTTGGTCAATGTCTTTTCCCAGTCTTTGGGCTGCCGTTTTGTCTTGTTGACTGTGTCCTTTGCCTTACAGAAGCTTCTCGGTTTCAGGAGGTCCCATTTATTAATTGTAGATCTCAGTGTTTTGCTACTGTTGTTATGTTCAGGAATCGGTCTCCTCTACCAATTCGTTCCAGGGTATTTCCTACTTTCTCTTCTAATAAGTTCAGTGTGGCTGGGTTTATGTTGAGGTCTTTGATCCACTTGGACTTAAGTTTTGTGCATGGCGATAGACATGGATCTATCTACAGTCTTCTACATGCCAGCATCCAGTTATGCCAGCACCATTTGTTGAAGATGCTTTCTTTATTCCATTGTATAGCTTTTGAGTCTTTGTCAAAAATCAGGCATTCATAGCTATGTGGATTAATATCGGGGTTTTCACCTCAATTCCACTTGTCTACCTGTCTATTTTTGTGCCAATACCAAGCTGTTTTCAGGACTATAGCTCTATAATAGAGCTTGAAATCAGGGATGGTAATGCCTCCAGAAGTTCTTTTACTGTACAAGGTTGTTTTGGGTATCCTGGGTCTTTTGTTTATCCATATAATGTTGAGTATTATTCTTTCAAGGTCTGTGAAGAATTGTCCGGGTATTGTGATGGGGATTGTATTGAATCTGTAAATTGCTTTTGGCAAGATTGCCAATTTTTACTATGGTGATCCTACCTATCCAAGAACATGGGAGATCCTTCCATTTTCTGGTAATTTAATTTCTTAAATGAAAGACTCAAAATTCCTATGATACAGGTCTTTCACTTTTTTGGTTAGCATTTCCCCAAGGTATTTTATGTTGTTTGTGGCAATTATAAAGGGAGATGTTTCTCTCATTTTTTTTCAGCACATTTCTCATCCATATATAGTAGGACTACTGATTTTTTTTGAGTTAATCTTGTATCCTGCCACTTTGCTGAAAGTGTTTATCAGCTGTAGGAGTTCCCTGGTAAAGTTTTTCGGTTCACTTATGTAAACTATCATATCATCAGCAAACAGTGAAAGCTTGACTTCTTCCTTTCTATTTTGTATCCCCTTGATCTCCTTTTGTTGTCTTATTGCTGTAGCTAGAACTTCAAGGACAATATTGAAGAGATATGGACTGAGTGGACAGCCTTGTCTTGTTCCTGATTTTAGAGGAATAGCTTTGAGTTTCTCTCCATTTAATTTGACATTGGCTGTTGGTTTGCTGTATATTTCTTTTATCATGTTTAAGTATGTCCCTGTTATTCCTGATCTCTCTAGTACCTTTATCATGAAGGGATTTTGGATTTTGTCAAAGGCCTTTTCAGCATCTGGTGAGATGATCATGTGGTTTTTCTTCAAAGACCTGAACTTAAAATAATCCCAGAGCTCAGGAGGCCGCTGGATCTCTGTGAGTTCCAGGCCAGCCTAATCTATGAAGTGAGTTCCAGGACAGCCAGGGCTGTTACACAGAAAAAACCTGTCTCAAAAAAGCAAAAATTCCAGTGTCTGTTGTTATATCCCCCTTTTCATTTCTGATTTTGTTAATTAGCGTGCTCTCTCTGTCTGCCTTTTGGTTAGTTTGGATAGAGGTTTGTCTATCTTGGTGATCTCAAAGAACCAACTCTTTGTTTCATTGATTCTTTGTAATGTTTTCCTAGTTTCTACTTTATTGATTTCACCCTAAGTTTGATTGTTTCCTGGCGTTTACTCCTCTGTGATGAGTTTTCTTCTTTTGTTCTAAAGTTTTCAATTGTTCTGTCAGTTCTCTAGTGTGACTAGTCTCTGTTTCTTCATGTGGACACTTAGTGCTATGAACTTTCCTCTTAGCACTGCTTTCAGAGCATCCCTTAAGTTTGGGTACGTTGTGTCTACATTATCATTAAATTCTAGGAACTCTTTAATTCCTTTTTTTAATTTCTTCCTCCACCCAGGAATGTGCAATTGGGTTTTATTCGATTTCCATGAGGTTGTAGGTTTTCTGCAATTAGTGTTGCTGTTGAATTCTAACTTTAAAGCATGGTGATCTGATAAGATACAGGGGTTTATTTCTTTTTTTTTTGTATCTGTGGAGGTTTGCTACATTGCCAAGTATGTGGACAATTTTAGAGAAGGTCCATGTGGTGCTGAGAAGAAGGTATATTCTTTTGTGTTTGGATGGAATGTTCTATAGTTGTCTGATAATCCCAATTGGGTCATAACTTCTGTTAGCTCGTTTGCTTTTTAAGTTTCTGTCTGGTGGTCTTGTCTAATGGCAAAAGCAGGGCGTTGAAGTCCTCTACTATAAGTGTGTGTGGTTTTATGTGTGGTTTGAGCTTTAGTAATGTTTCTTTTACAAATGTGGGTGCCTTTGTATTTGGGGCATAACTCTTCAGGATTGAGACTTCATCTTGATCAACTTTTCCTGTGATGAATATGAAATGCCCTTCCTCATCTCTTTTTATTGATCTTAATTTGAAGTCTTATTTTTAGATATTAGGATTGCTATACCACCTCATTTCTTGGATCCACTTGATTGGAAAATCTTTTCCCAACCTTTTACTCTGAGGTAATACCTGTCTTTGAAGTTGAGGCGTGTTTCTTGTATACAGAAGAAGGATGGATTCTGTCTTTGAGAGGGTGAACGGCTATGTCTTGTCCCTGATTTTAGTGGAATTACTTTGACTTTTTCTCCATTGCTCTTGTTATTGTCTGTTGGCTTGCTGTATATTGCCTTTATCATTGTAGGTATTTCCCCCGTCATCTCCAACAATTTTTGTCATGAAGGTGTGTTGGATTTTGTCAAAGTCTTTTCAGCATCTACTGAAGATTATGTGTTTTTTTTTTTTCTTTCAGTTCCTATATACGGTGGGTTCCATTGACAGGTTACAAGTGCTGAACCTTCCTGGCATCTCTTATATGACGCCCACTTATTCAATAATTGATAATCTTTCACGTGTGTTTTTTGGTTTGGTTTGTGATTATTTTTTCATCAATGTATACATGGGAAATTGTTTTGTCATTCTTTCTTTGATAGATGTTTATGTGGTATGGATATAAGGGTAACTTCAGCATCATAATATTAATTGGGCAATGTTTATTGCATGAAAAATGGTGGAATATTGACATTATTCTTATTTGAAAGTCTGAGCCAGGCATTGGTGGTGCACGCATTTAATCAGGAGACAGGCAGGCGGATCTCTGTGAGTTCGAGGCCAGCCTGGTCTCCAGAGCGAGTGCAGGGATAGGCTCCAAAGCTACACAGAGAAACCCTGTCTTGAAAAACAACAGCAAAAAAGAAAGTCTGATAGAATTCTTGACTAAAACCATCTGTACTTCTCTTGGGCATGATTACTTCTATTTGTAGTAGAGATTTGTACTAGAGTTTTCTGGTGTGCTGTTAAGATGCTACTATGAGAGCCCTCAGGGTTTTTTTCCCTTTTTCAATGAAGGCACTTAGTGTTATGAACTTTCATTGTAGCAGCACTTAAACTGTGTCCCATGAGGTTGGCTATGTTGTGTATTCATTTTCCTTGAATACTAGAAAGTTTTTAATTTCTGTCTGGACCTATTTTTCATTCAGTAGAGAGTTGTTTTCCATGAGTGTTTCAGCTTTCTGTTGTTTCTGATGCTGTTGATATCTAGCTGTATTCCATGGTGTTCTGATAGGATGAGGGCAAGTGTTTCAATATTCTTGTATCTGATGAGACTTGCTTTGTTTTTTTTTTTTTTTTTAGTATATGGCCAAAGTTGGATAAAGTTCATGAGGTGCAGAGTAGTAGTATGTATATTCTTTTGTGTTTGGGTGAAACGTTCTACAAATATCTATTTGGTCCATTTGTTTTATAATGTCTGATAGCTCCAATAATCCTCATATTAGCTTTTGTTTAGATGGTAAGTTCATGGATGAGAATTGGGTATTATGGTAGCCCAATATCAGTTTGCAAGAGTTTAATATGTGATTTAAGGTTCATCAATGTTTCTTTTGTAAATGTGGGGTGCCCTTTTGTTTGGGGCATAGATTTTAAAAATGGAAATGTCATCTTGTTGAGTTTTCCTTTCATCAGTATATAGCATCCTTTTCTATGTATTTTAAATTTTTGGTTTGAAATCCATTTTTTTAGGTATTAAAATGGCTACACCAACTTGATTCTTATTTCCAATTACTTGGACTATCATTTTCCAACTCTTTACCTTGAGGCAATGTTGATTCTTGATATGAGGTGTTTTTCTTGGATACAGAAGAAGGATTGAATCTATTTTCACATCTATCATGTTAGTCTGTGTCTTTTTATTGGGGAATTGAGTCCATTGTTATTGATAGATATCAATGGACTATGACTGTTGATTCCTATTATTTGTCCATAGTTGTCCTGGTGGAATTTGTGGATGTCTGTGTACTCCCCTTCTTTTATTTTTTTGGCTCTGAGATTATTAATTCCCTGTGATTTCATAGGCATAGTAAACCATCTTAGGTTAGAGTTTTCCTAATAGCATCTTCTGTAGGGCTGGATATGTAGATAGATATTCTTTGAGTTTGACTTTATCATGGAATGTGATTACTCCATCCATGGTGATTGAAACTTTTGCTTGGTGTAATAATCTGGGCTGTCATCTGTTGTGTCTTACCATCTGTAACATTTCTGTCTAGGTCCTCCTGACTTTTAGAGTCTCCACTGTGAGAAAGATATTATTGTAGTAATTCTGGCTTCCTACATTCCTTGGTCTTTTCACCTTTCCAATTTGAACATTCTTTCTTTGTTCTCCAGGTGCTGAGTTTTGCTATGTGCTGAGGATACTATCTTCTCTGGGACAATCTACTTAGTGCCCTGTATGCTTCTTGTACTTTTATATGCATCTCCTTCCTGAGATTACCAATATTGTTTTGTGATTTTTTTGAAAATATTTTCTGGGTTTGAATTGTTATACTTCTCCTTCCTCTATAACCATTTATTATTATTATTATTATTATTATTATTATTATTATTATTATTATAAATTAAGAACCTGTTGGCCAGTGATGATGGCTTCTGATTGGCTAGCTCTGTCTTAATTATTAACTCATTTCAATCAATGCATGCAATGCCTTGAGTCTGTGGCTTAAGTGATAATGCCCTGGTATATTGTTATACCTTCGGCAGCATTCAGATTCTGTTGGGCGAGCTCACATTGTCCACCTTTCCCAGAATTCTGGTCTCTCAGCCTGTCCCTTTCCTGCCTGGCCAATCACTGTTTTATTCATCAACCAATAAGAGAAACATATACACAGAAGGACAACCCCCATCAGCAACTGATGAAAGTGAGAGTGCTTTTAACAACTCCTAGTTCTGTTTTTTTTTCTTACCTGGTAATTGTATCCAAGGGGTTTCAGTGTAAAATGTGTTTCTGGGTATTGTGAGCTGACATTTAGGAATGGGAATAGGCTAGGGACCTGAGAGGTTCACAGGAGTGAGAAGAACAGAGTGTTCAACCAAGATCTGCTAATTTTGTTTCCTTTTGGTTATTATTATTATTATGCTTATTTCTATATCCTTGGAAAGGGTATGGGTAGACAATGAAGAGAGGTCACCCCAGAGGGTCTGCTATAGCACTGGATTAGAGGAACCTAAAGAGAAAGAAAAACTACAGACAGCCTATCTGCTTCCATGTCAGGAGTGACCTGTGGATTGACAGGGTTTCCCTGCTACTGGTGGAGGCTGGGATGAAGCAACTGGTGCAGGGAATGGACACAGGAGGAAAGATCGGTTGGAAGCACAGTAGATGCAGGAAGACTATATGGAAAACTGTGGCAGTTATTCTTTAACAGGGCTGGAGTGACACTGACACATTGGGTCACAGGGTGATATGAAGATTGATAGTTTGCCTACCTGATTCCCTGTCAGTAGTCCATTTTACAGAAGGTTTTAGAGTCTATTTCGTGGATAAGGTAGAGCCTTATAAGCTATTGATATGGATTATTTTCAAATGAAATTTAGTGAATATTCTTGGGGTTTGATCTGTCTCTGTTTGGTAGGTTGGCAGTAGTCTTTGGTTTCTGATGTACTGATGTCTGTTCCATCTGTTCTTCATCCTCCTCACTATTGAAGAACACATTGAGGTCTGCTGTCTAGAATGCAGCCTTGCATGTTAGAGGCTTCCATCTATAGATGTGGGTCTTATTACAGCTTATTACAGATGTTGGGAATGGAGCCAGGCATGCTGGTCCCTGAATTAATCACTTGAGAGGCAGAGGGCAGAGACAAAGGAGTGATGTTAGTTCAAGGCCAGGATAGCTTCCCTAGGAAATCCTGATCTCAAGAACCAAACCAGGTATTAAAAGGACAAAATAGAGATTGAACAGTCAAAAATGTAGAATATTGAAAATAAAATGTTAAGAAGTCTGTTATAATTTGAGCACTCAAAACTGCTAGTTGGTCCATAATATGCAATAATATTGGCATTCTTGGTTCTACCCAGAGTGTCTCATTTCATTATTTTCCTACAGAGGATTACACACATCTCAAAAGGTTTTCCTCTGACATAGACCAATATCCACAATTTTTGCATAAAAAGTGAAAAATGGTTTAATATGTGTATAGTTAATACAAAAGAATTTATGTCCACTTGAATAGTAAGAAAATAGTTGGGTGTCAAATCTAAAATTATTTTTACATACCCCTTTTATTTTATTATTCTATTTTCTTTTATTTTACTCACCAATCCCAGTTCTCTTTCCCTCCCAACCTCCCATTCTGGCCACCAACGCCCCCCTATCTCCCTCCATCTACTCCTCCTTTAGGTAAGGCCTTCCATGGGGAATCATCAATGTCTGTCACATCATTTGGGGCAGGAACTAGGCCATCCCCCATGTATCTAGACTGTGAGAGTATCTCTCCGTAGGGAAAGGGCTCCCAAAGCCCATTCATGAACTAGGGATAAATACTGGTTCCTTTGCCTCATTGACTACCCAAGCCCCAAACTGACACCCACATTCAGGGGGCCCAGTTCTGTCTTATGCAGGTTCCCCAGCTGTCAGTCTGAAGTCTGTGAGCTCCTACTTGCTCAGGTCATCTGTTGCTGGGGTTTCCCAAGCATGGTCTTGACCCTTTTTCTCATTACTCCTTCAACTAGGTTTCAGGAGTTCAGCTCCATGCTTAGCTGTGAATCTCTGTTTCTACATCCATGAGCTTCTGGGTGAATGCTATGATGCCATTTACATTAATCATCAATCTTCTTGCAGGGGAAGGGCATTTAAGGTTACCTCTCCACTATTGCTTAAACTCTTATTTGGTGTGAATGTAAATCTAAATAGGACATTTTATATATCATATTAGATAATTCTACACTGTCTGGAGACTCTGTCTCTCTCTCTCTCTCCTCTCTCTCTGTCTCTCTGTCTCTCTGTCTCTGTCTCTGTCTCTCTCTCTCTCTCTCTCTCTCTCTCTCTCTCTCTCTCTCTCTCTCTCACACACACACACACACACACACACACACACACACACAAACACAGGTACTGTATGAAACTGAAACAAAGGCTGACAAATGTTCTTCTATCCAGTAAGAAGCTGATCAAGTCTGGAATCTCCTGTGGTGCTGTCGTTCCAGCTGCAGGCATCTTAGTAGGGATGGATTGAACATGAGAGATGGGGCTTGGAGACATGTGTGTGTGTGGAATGGGAGTTGTAGGAGAGGATTCAGCATTATACACTGGGATGTCAGCAGATCTCAAGTCTCAAGGTATTGCTCCATGTCACCATGGAGGCTACATGTCCAACATGAAGTTGTACTGTTTGTGGTTGTGACTCTTTCTGAGAATAGAGATCTTCAGTTCAGGAAGAAGAGCAAAACGAAATAGGCATGTATGTAATGTGTGTCATTGCACAAATATTATAATATTGCACATCAACCCAGGCTAGACCTCCATTTAATAATACTCAAAATTTTAAAATTAAAAACATACCATTCTCACTCACTCCTTTTCTCAATCTTAGCATTTTCATTCTTCTACATCTCTCAAATATCTTGTCTCTTTTAAATTATAATTGATACCTGTTCAAAATGCATAAATTTGTGCTGTGAATGTACTGAGTCTTCTCAGTGATGTATGCACGTGTGTGCTCTCAGTGCTGACACCTAGCTATTAGATATAACTAGTAAAGACCAATTCTCCATCTCTCAGCAGGGCTTAGTGGTCTGTGGTTCTTTGTCTAGGTGAATTCCCATTAGTTTTCCCCATCTGCAGTAGAGTGTCATACGGAATTGTCCTTGTTTATATCCCATTTAGGCAGCCATATTAGTGTGGATTCTTGGGTGCATCTTCCACACAATTTCTTGGAGACACCCATCCTATGACAATTGAGATTAATATGGAAGAGAGAGTCAGGAATTACAATGGCTTAATAAATGGTCAGTGATATGTTCTGCTATGAGATAATGACTGCAGTTGCCATGGGTAATTGACTAGCATTCCTGTAACAGGCAGTATTTCCATCCTGTTGAACAAGTCTCCGTTTAAGCCCTATCATATAGACCTACATTTACCATGTGTGAGCTCCAGTGTTGTACCCTTTCAGATGCTGTACTATGTTTGTCATTTTGTATTTTATAGGCATCGCTATTGAATGCTTCTCTCTCTTGACAGCTTCTATAGTATATGCTAGGACTATGAAGCTAGTTCTCATGGAAGAAGTTTTAGTGTCACATCTAGCCCTAAATCTTACAAGTTCCATGTCCCCTTTCATTGGCAGTTTCATAAAGAGGTCCTTGCATTAAATATCTGGGTAGTGTCCAGGGGAAACGACATTTCCTTACACTGTTTTTTGAGTCCCTTGGACTCTCATGACCAGCAATCCAAGAGTGTTTCTCATGACAGGATTTTGTGTTTGAGGATTTCGTTGGGGCTCCTTGGATTCATGATACATTTTTACCACCTCTGGGACTTGGTTTGTTCTAAGATTATACACACAGCATTTGATCCCTTACTCCTGCAATTTAGAGTGTGCCCTTTGCTACTACAGGTTTATGATTTGACTGGGCTACTCCCATATCACACTTTGCCCTGGGGTTCTCTCTCTTCTCATTTTGGTTTCATGGAGGCTCTTTGATTACAGAGTTTAGCAAGGAATACATTTGTTTGCTGTGAGCCCATGATTACAATACACATATTTACTGTTAGGACTTACATGTGCACTCACCAATGATCACTGATGGTGTTTATCACCATTTCTGTATTCCCTAATTGAACCATCAATGGTGAATGAACACCAAACGTGATGAAATCTTGAAGATGACCCAATCATCCTTAGGAAAGGACATGATTTCCCTAGAAAGTCAGATGTGTTTCTAACTCAATTGTGTTTAATCACTCTTCCCTCTCATGCTGACAATGTGCATTGTATTCAGTGTCTGCTAGTTTCTTACAGGACAGGAAGCAGTTGGCACAGACCTCCTTAAAATGTCACTTGAAAGTTAATGTGAGGAACAGCTACATATAATACCCATGTCTTTTCATAGTGTCAGATAGACCCCATTTCTCAGAAGGGCAATGACTGTGCATGGAGAAAATGTTGAATCAGACCTGGAGGGGAGGGAAGAGTCCTGGACCATGGATGTCCAACTATAAGGAAGAGACATTGATTGACAAGACCATGAAAGTCACAGGATGTTTTCTACATGCATCTGAAAACTCCAAGTGTCAATGGGGACTCAGAAGTTTATTTACATAGATATTGAACAAGACAACAAATCTGCCACCTAAACTTCCCATGATCATTATTAAGTCTATAGATGCAACTTATCAGGTCTACTTCCTCTGACTGAATGAGCACAGCATATTTGAATGTTCTTATAACATGAACCTGCAATGACTGTGTGTAGGCTCCTTGCATGGGATAACACTGGGTGTGCATTCATACTCCTGTGGAGTCTCACAGGAAAACACTCTCCAGAAATCTGGTGCCCTGTGACACACAGCACCTTTGTTCCTTCTGTGTCATACAGCTGATCATTTTTACTCTCTAGAAATTTCTGCCAAAAGAATTGGGTAGCAGCCCCTCTTATTTAGAAATTTTATCACATTAATATCAGGACTAGGATTGCTCCTGTCTCCTGGGACATTTATTAAGTTTTCCATGGGAGACTCCAGCTTAAAACAAAATAATAAAACATGGACTGCGGTGTAATGATCTTCAGGATGAGGTCTGAGATTGCAGTGTCATACATGTGGAGGGAGCAGGTGAGAAAGAGATGAGCTAACTACATACACTTGATGTTTGTGGGTAACCATCACAGCCTGTCCTTTAAATCTCCAATCTAAAGAGTGCAGATCTTTGTTAGAAAATAGGGAAAGGGCTAAAAAAAGCATTTCAGGGTAAACCATCGTTGCAGTTGAACATCAAATTTATTGAAAACTATATACAAAGTGCTAGATCTTGAAATGCACAAGGAAGAAAATTGTAAGCCTACACGGCTTCAGAATGCAGAGATTTATAGAAATCATGGTATAATTGCAGCTCCTTTTAGTTCAGCTCAGATGAGGTGTTAAGTCTCAGAAACTATGTCTAGACAGTCAGCATACCAATAAAAATGCCTCCAACATTACACATTAGCTTTAAAATTGTGTCTGTACTGTAGGTCATCACATTCTTAATTTATTTGGTTACTTGGTGTTTCTAATCAGGTCAGGTTGAGGATGAAAATCAACAGGGAGTAGGAAGGGAACCTGGGATTTCAGGCTAAGAGGATTTGGACAGCGTTCTTGGTGTTTGATATGCTTATGTCACCTATTAGACCTCTAACATAGGACTTAGTGGTTGTTCCATGTCCTGTGGATTCTTAGTGTTATCTAAGTCACACATGAGATCATCTTGTCCTGGATCTCTTGTAGACAAGATGACAGTTGGACTATAATGGTTCTAGGATGCGGCCCACACACCCCTCATGGCAATGTCTGCCATGATTGCTTTATTGGTGTGACCCAGACATCATGAATGCTATCCTCTGTAGTCTTTTGTCCTCCCATTTGAGCTTGCATCCTTGGTTTGATTAAGAGAGGGTTATTGCTAATAACTCTGTAAGAAAAGTTTGGCCCAGGTTTCTTGGTGGTAAATTATCCTCCAGATCACAATGATAACAATTGCCTGGCAGGATCCCATTATGTCACTATTGTATCATTTTCCAGAATATCACTCCATGGTATTAAAATTCAGTCCAGGTCACACTTGAGATTACAGTGCAGTCCTTCATCTGTTGTAGTCTTGAAGGAAATTGGACACCGGGGATAACTGGATGCGGCCCACACACCCTCTATCCCAAAGTGTGCCTATGTTATCTAATATCCCAGTGTGACCCAGATTTAATGAAGGCTGTGAGGTAATCTTGACTCCCTGGTTTGATCATGTTGCCTGAGTTTGGATTGGAAGTTGTGCTAGTCTATAAATCTTGTGAGTAGCATGTGGAAAATCAATGATTAAACTGTCAATGTTTTTGTTAGTCCAGTGAGTCCATTCCTGTTAGAAGGTTACCTGTGGGCTAGCTCAAGCATCACATCAACTTTTCCTGCATTTCTTGAAGTTCTAATAGCATGTGGTAAGACATAAAATTAGGTTGTGTTCCACACATCCCTAAGTACAATGTCTGTCCATGTTGGTTGATGATCATTTGTGGTTCAGGTAACTTCAATGATGTGGTTTGGTCCAAGATCCCCTGCATTGTTAAAGGAGTCTGGGTTGGAAGAATAGAGGGTGTGGCCCAAACACACTTGAAATTTGACTTCATGTTTTTGATGGTCAAGCATGCTCTATCATACATTGATATCCTACAAAGTAAACTTACATGAAGGTAATGTCTGTTGTAAGAATAGTTCAGGGATATTAGGTATGACCATTTCCTCTGGTCATTAAGGTTTAATGTAGTTCCATGAATGCCCAGCTCCTTTGTGTTGTCATTTTATCCTGGGTTGAATAGAGAGAGGGTGCGGCCCACACACCCTTGACGATGAAAAAGGTCCCAGGCTACTTGGGGTTCAAGAAGCTGATGGGTTTACTTTTTTGTCTGTTAATGTCCTTGCACCTGGTGTAATATTCACGTTCATTATTAAGATCTGAATCTTGGAAGATACAATGTCCATGTGTCAGTTACTCAGAGAGAGACACCCTATGGTTCAGGCTTAAAAGGCTGTGGCCTGAGGTACTTTCAAGAAATACAGATTCTAAAAGAATCAATCTAAGTCAAGATTAAGTTATATGTCAGACAGCTACAGGGTGCAGCATAACACCCTTTTTTTGTTTTGCATGTCCACACTGATAAGTCATTTTGGTGAATCCTTGTCATAGTATGGTGAGGGAAACATCCTTGCTCATGTGTTGTGCATGTTGACTGAATTGCATGTCATGGTGTGTGAGCATCACTTACAAGATGACCAGGTGGTCCATTTGTATCACTCATCAGTCCAGGAAGTGATGCGGATGAATTCAAGGTTATTGATGTTGAATCTCACATTTGTCCACACATGCTGGATTGGTGATATTATATCAACTGAAAATTAGCCATTGGAACAGAGAACCTAATAGTATATACTATTAGTATTGTTCACTTCAGATTTGGTTGGGCACAGTGCCCTATGTTTGAGCCCAGTTCTCTTGGGTAATGGATTAATCCAGAACGATTTCTGTTTAGTAATTATTCAAGGAATCAGGGGTTGAATTTTGTTGGGCACACTCCTATTCTACTTGACCTAAGCCTCTGTCATTTCAGGTGTTGCCTGACGTCCACATATATTGCTTTGTGTCCATACTTCTTTGGGGTTATATATTAGCCCAGGCCTTCACTTCTAGTTGCTTTGTTCTCAGGCCTCTCAAGGGAGAGAGTTTGGTCCAAACAAAGTCCTCTTTGTTTCAACTGGTCCTCTCTCATTTGTGGGATTGTCCCAGGCCCATATGTCAAGTCTTTTTGGGCCTAGGCATCTTTAAGTTCAGAAACTGGCCCCGGGCCTCATCTCTTATTACTCTGGGCCTGGTCTTCTTTGGGTTAAGGGATTAGCCCAGGCCCACATGACTTCTTGCTTTGGGCCCAGGCATCTCAAGGGAGAGGGTTTAGTCCAGGCATATTCCCTTTTTGGTTTTACCTGGGCCACTGTCATTTGTGGCATTGTCCCAGGCCCATATATCACCTCTTTTGGGGCCCAGGCATCATTAGGTTCAGGGTCTGGCCCAGGCCCACATGTCCTATTACTTTGGGCTTGGGCTTTTTAGGATAAGGGATTAGCCCAGGCCCACATGTCTTCTTGCTTTGGTCCTGGGCATCTCAAGGGAGAGGGTTTGGTCCTGGTATATTCCTTTTGTGCTTTTACTTGGACCATTTATTTTTGGGGGTTGTCCCAGGCCCATCTGTCACCTCTTTTGGGGCCCAGGCATCTTTAGTTTCAGGGTCTTGCCCAGGCCCCCATCTCTTATTACTTTGGGCCTGGGCTTATTCAGGGTAAGGGATTAGCCCAGGCCCACATGTCTTCTTGGTTTGGGCCTGGGCATCTCAGGGGAGAGGGTTTGGTCCAGGTATATTCCTTTTGTGGTTTTACCTGGACCATTTTTTGGGGGGTTGTCCCAGGCCCATCTGTCACCTCTTTTGGGGCCCAGGCATCTTTAGTTTCAGGGTCTTGCCCAGGCCCCCATCTCTTATTACTTTGGGCCTGGGCTTATTCAGGGTAAGGGATTAGCCCAGGCCCACATGTCTTCTTGGTTTGGGCCTGGGCATCTCAGGGGAGAGGGTTTGGTCCAGGTATATTCCTTTTGTGGTTTTACCTGGACAATTTCTTTTGTAGGGTTGTCCCAGGCATATCTATCACCTCTTTGGGGGCCCAGGCATCTTTAGTTTCAGGGACTGGCCCAGGCCCCCATCTCTTATTACTTTGGGCCTGGGCTTATTCAGGGTAAGGGATTAGCCTAGGCCCACATGTCTTCTTGGTTTGGGCCTGGGAATCTCAAGGAAGAGGGTTTGGTCCAGGTATATTCCTTTTGTGGTTTTACCTGGACCATTTCTTTTGTGGGGTTGTCCCAGGCCCATCTGTCACCTCTTTTTGGGCCCAGGCATGTTTAAGTTGAGAAACTGCCCAGGCCCACATCTCCTATTTCTTTGGGCCTGGGCTTCTTAGATTAAGGGTTCAGCCCAGGCCCAAATATCTTCTGGCTTTGGGCTGGGGCATCTCATGGGAGAGGGTTTGTTCCAGGCATATTCTTTTGTGGTTTTATATGGGTTTCTTCATTTGTGAAATTGCCCCAGGCCCATATATCACCTCCTTTGGGGCCCAGGCTTATTTAGTTTCAGGGACTGGCCCAGGCCCTCATTGCTATTACTTTGGGCCTGGGATTCTTCTGGTTAAGGTGTGAGCCCAGGCCCACATGTCTTCTTGCTTTGGGCCCGGGCATCTCAAGGGAGAGGGTTTGTTCCAGGCATATTTTTTGTGGTTTTACAAGGGCCTCTTCATTTGTGAAATTGTCCCAGGCCCGTATATCAAATCTTTTTGGTTCTAGATATTTTCAAGTTCAGGGATTGACCCAGGCCCACCTTTTTTCTTGCTTTGGGCCTGGGCTTCTTCTGGGATGTATGTCAGGCCAGGCCTTTACTATTATTCATTTTGGCCTAGGCTCCCTCAGAGTTAGGGAATGGCCCAATCATAATACTCTTGTAGATTGACCTGGGCCTCTTTCATTTGTAGCATATTCCTGGGGACATATACCATCTTTTTGTGCCCAGGCATTGTAATGCTCTGAGATTGGCTCAGGTCCAAATTTCATCTTGATTCAGCCCTGGGCTTCTTCATGGTCTGGATTTTGTCCAGGTACACAACACTTCTTATGTTGATCTGGATCTCTTTCATATCAGGAATTTTCCCAAACCCAAACAACTCCAGTGTTAGGGCCCAGGCTACTTAATGGTCATGGTTTGATCACTCTTTTTGCATTGTCCTCCGCCTTTGAGACATTTGTCCATGTCAATACGTAACCTCTCGTTAGGCCTGGTATTATTCAGGGTCATGGATTTGTCCAGACCCCATCTAATCTTCATTTGGTCCTGGGCTTCTTAGGGTTAACTATTGCCATGCCCACTTTTTTTTTTTTTTTTTTTTGGTGCAGGGCTCTTTCACTTCAGATTTGTTCTTGGCACACTTCCCTTGTCCATTGAGGTTTGGCAGTACAATGGTCAGTTGTCTGCCATGGTTCACTTAGTTTTTTAGGTTTATGCATCTTTACCTTTGTGCTTAATGCTCAGATACTTCCAGCTAAACTTTTAGCTCAGGCTTCTTCAGGGCCCCTGCTTGGCCTTGGCCTCTCTAACTAGTCTCTTTAGTGTTCAGTCTTCAGACTGAGTATATTGGCTATGGTTGATCCTGTACCTGTTTTTCTTCAGAAGCCAGGCAATGCAGTCATCATGTGTCCAATGCTGCATTGTCATTAGACTTTGTCTGTAAATAAAAATAGACAGGTTTATATGACACAGGACAAATACTGGGAGTTGTTCTTTGTCAAGTCAAATGTAGTCAGAACACCATTGACCTCCCCCTTAGGACACAGACACACATAACCCACAGTTCAGATGAAATAAACTAAACATTACACAAATAGATGAAATATGGAGGAGTGAATGGATTTGGGAAAGTATCCTATCGCATATCTGACTGTGTCTTTGGTGGGAAGCTAGATGTACACCTGTGGGTAGAATGTTGTTTCTAAACATAGAGAGTTAAGAGAATCCCATTGAGGGCCATGGAGGATTCTGCCTGGTTTGTGGTCAGATCCCATGACAAAATATTACAAAAATTTAAAGCAACAGCTCATGTGTCTAGAGCATTGATTCTCAACCGGTGGGTTCCAATCCTTTCTGCAAATGTGTGTCTCCCAGAATTTTACTTGACAATCCATAAAACTAGCAAAATTACAGTTATGTCAAACCAATGGAAATAATTTTCTGGTTGTGCCTCACCAGAACACGATGAATTGTATTAGAGAGTCACATCACTGGGAAGGTTGAGGACCATGGTTTAGAAGATGCCTTGTAAAGACTTTGGAGGCTGTGCAGATGTTCAAAGCCTCTTTCTCTGTTGTGGAGGTGGTGTCTTCTCCCTGGATGTCATTCAAGACAGAGTGTCCCTCCCTTCCTTTCTAATGCAACTCTTCTCAAAATCATACGTGTCTCGTGCGCTAAAAACCTGTGACACTGAATTGTGCCTTAGTCTCACTTTTTCTCTAATGCCCCCTTCCAATAAATAAACTGGTGTGAGGTCACTTTGTGGTTAGATCCTGGTCCAATACAATGTGCTCTGCTTCTCTCAGAACTAGGTCACACAGATAACCATGACAGTGACCCTCCTGTGAGGTCACAGAGGACAGGCCTTCCTCTGTTCAGGTATGCTGAAAGTTTACACAGCACATGGGTAAATTTTGGACTGGTACTTAGGGGAAGCACCTGAAGGATTCCCTGAAAAATATTTTCTTTATCAAACTTACACCTCGTCTTCCTACATTAGCAGGGAACACCATCTCTGTATAGAACAAGGCCAGTTTGAATGGTTTGAATGGGTCATGCTCATCCCCAGTGTGAAAAGCTCAAATCTCGTCCTATCATTTCTCCTGTTATTTTTATCAGCAAGTTTTTCTCATCATGAAACTTGCAGTGTCCCATCAATAGGACCTTGAGAACCAAGATGGTTGATATATTTGTCCTCTAACCTGTCCCTCAACCACCATTAATCAGCTTGAAATGAGGGTTGCCCAGAAAGCAGAATGTCATGAAATTCCCCTACCTGGCTCTGCCATGATCGTCAGAAGTCAGTTCCTGGAGACCAGCATAACAGCAGAGTTCCATCCTGTCACAGTTGGGAACTGGAGTGCCGAGGCAGGTGTTGGCTCTTCCTCAGCTTTGGTCACCTTTTCTGACAAACACAGGTGGAGGTTAGTAAAAGAAAAGAACTGACATGTCTGGACACTGTGGGCTGTCGTAGAGGACAGTTGTCCCTGGCCTGTGTCTCAACAACAGAGCTTTATCCTGTGAGAGTATGTAGCTTGAAGTCTCTTCACATGGTACAATCTGGGGTTGTCCTCTGATAGCATCATCTGGTGACTAGCGGCTCTAACATCCTTATGTCCTCTTTTGACTAGAACCTTGGACACTTGTGCTGATAGTCTTCATCTTTTTCTGCTGCTACAGCAAGGTCCTCATAAAGATCACTCCAAAATGATCCAGACCCTATTAATGTGGATGTCAGTGAAGGGACCTCGGAAATCTATCAGGCCTCTTTGAGTAGATCACTAGATAACCCTAGCATAGGAATGGACTTTGGGAGCCCATTACACATAGAGGGATACTTCCTGATCCAAGACACACAGTGGAGAGCCTATACCCTCTCCCAAAGGATATGACAACAGTGAAGAGCCCCCATGTTTGATCTAACTCTTCCTGGGGAGCAGAAATAGTATGGGATAGTTGGGAGTGTTATTCGGGTGCAGAGGAGAGGGGAGAGGGAACAGGGTATGACATGTAAGATAATCTTTGTCTAATTTAAATTAAAAAATGGAGAAAGAAATGATCACTCCAAGACCACGTTATGCTTCATACCCATATCCTGCTCACCTCACAGAAGAGAACATGGAGTTTAAATTAGGCCTTCATCCCACGAATCCTGTTAGTGTTTCTCCAACCACTTAGTCCAAACTTCCTTCCACTCTGCAGTTCCATCTGAATCCCAGCCAACCCCAGTAGACACTGTGTTCCCTCTATAGTCCGTAGCCTTTACCATGGCAATGAGCTATTATGAGGTCACAGAGGCCTGAGGACACCTCTGTCCAACTTCTCCCTAGGTGCCTGAGTATGACATGAGGAACCACCATGGATCCCCATCTTGTGCTGAGGGCACTGTCCCAGCAAAGTGGGGTGTTGTACAGGTCGTAATGTCATCATATTAACAGAGCCAGAGCATTAATTCACCCTGCCTTTTGTAAGTTGTTATTGGAAGATTGTGACATTATTCAGTATCATCTACATGAACTTTCCCACATGGATGTGAACCCGGAGACAGGAGCATAGACGTCAGTAACACACATCCAGGTGAAAATATGTACATAAGTACAGAATTAGAGGGGAGAGTGCTGCCATGGTGTTTCCTGTGATAGTGACATTAATGTTTGTTCCTACATAATGTCAACTATCTGAGTACAAATAAAAGGACTCTCAATACCATGTAAGCTTATACATCCGTATCTCATAGGGTTTGCTCATCATCCCTGGACAAGCTAGGATGAAGGTCAAACGTGGACATACAAACAAGAACCCTTGATTCTTACCTAGGCTGCTACTGGAGACTTGAGTCTTGTTCCAGATACCTCTGTGTGGCTTCATTCCAGGGCCCCTGTCACTGTTGAGTTTAATTGTTTCTTTCCCTGTGATCTTCAGTTGCCAGTCCTACTGCTGTGAGACTTCTAACTACTGCAGTTTCTAGTTCTTTGGATGAGGTGTCCTAAGTGAGGGACATTTCAAGCACCTCAGTATGTTTTAATCTCTATATGTAAAGTTCTAGTGAGGAAGTGCCTCACACTGAGGGAGTAACCCATGGGATAACTATCTTGTAGTGTCCATACCAAGTAACAGCCCAAACCTGCTGAGACTCATGCTCTTGCTTTGACTCTCAGTCCTCCTTGGTGGGGTCTGAGTTGTCCTCAGGTAACACCACTGATGTTACTAGGGCAGGGTTCTATCCTGTGAGGTCACATAGGTCTCACCTCACCTCATTCTGAGAATCCCAAAGGACATCCAGGCCTCAGTTCTCTCCTAGCCTGGCCCATCCTTGTTCTCTGCTGTGCAAGCATCCTCAGAATCTCTTAGCTTTGTGGAAGTCTGTAGAAGCATTTCCCATAGATTTTCCCTGGGGATCATCTCCATGTTTTTCCTGTCAGCCCTTCATTTTCCCATAGGTTCCATCAGCCCTGAGACAAGGAAAACAACTGATACAAAAGCAGCATCCTCAGCACCTGTTTCTGAACCTCACCCTCCGCCTCATTTTCTCAGATTCTCTGCAGCCCTCATGGTTCATTGCTGTCACTCAGGCTGCATTGAGCTCGCCAGTACACCATGTATCTGGCTCCAAATGTAACCATAGAGGCCTTGTTGTCTAACCTGACCCATGGACACCATGTGTCTCTTGGCTTACTAGTGTTGTAGCCTATTAGGGAAACCCAGGAATGCCTGTGGTCCTGGGTTTTAGAATGTAAAGTACAAAAGTGCCCGGATGAGTAATGAACTCTTACACACTGTGTGCATGAATCTCCACAGACATAGATGCAGGCAGAGCCCTGCTTGTGAGGTGCAGAATCACTGGGAGCCCCTGCTTTTACTTGTGCCACCTCAGCCAACCTTCCACCCTAACAGCTGTGTGAGTAGATCATCATGCTGTCCAGAATCTTGTCAACCCTCTGTCCCCATGTGCTGGAAGGTTATGTAGTAGTGGGCTGATTTTGTACACCTTACTCTGACATGGAACTCTGTCAATCCATGCTTCCCCACAGCTGGAAGTGCAGTGTCTCAGTCACTAGGTTTTCAGTGTTTCTCATGAAGGAATGGTTGTTGTAAAATACGAGCAACACCATATACTGGGAATTGCTGAGCACTCCTGGTCATGGAACACCATGATTCCTCACAATGTAGCCCGATTCCACAATTAATTATGAAAAGCTTTAAACCTTTGGCTTAATTATCTTGTCTCTGATCTTGGAGGTAAAATTGCTTACATGAGGTTGTCTAAGGGAGTCTCACTGTGTTTGTTTGCATTCAGATAGCCTTCCCTGTAGTATGGCACATGAGCATGAGGATGGTGTATGTGTATTTGGTGATTGTAGGAAGTCAGCATGCAGGGTGGAAGAACAGGCTTTTTCAGAAAATGAAGGGGCTGCCACAGTTATGTCCTGGGCCTGGCCTTTTTTGTTGTCCCCTTGGGACCAGTAGGTTGTTGCTGACTGACCACTATTGAACACAGGTTCTGTGTGGCAATATTTGTGCACAGACAGACTTGTTTGTTAATTACTCTGAATGGTATTCCTCTCTACACAAAGCATGTTCCTCAATAGTGGCTGAAAGGACAAAGTCTGTCCAATCCTGATTAAAACCTTAGATTTAGAATTTTAAGAGGGGTCACCTTTAAAGTCATCTGCACTGCCATCCAATGTTACACTGGCACGTTAATTCTATGTTGAAACTCACAGTTGCCTGGGGTTCAAATTAAATCCCCCATGAATTAGCTTCTCTGTGACCTAAACATTTGTACTGCTTTTCAGCCAACATAGTCACTCACAGGATTTGTAGCGTCAAGCCTCTACAATGGGAAGTGTGTCATCCTACCTTCCCACTGGATCCTTATGGGGATTCATATGTCCTACCACCATTCCAATGTCATAAAGAACCCCAATTAGGATTTTAGAAAGTTCATTTTATGTAAAATCCTTGTTCCACTCATACCTACAATAAGGCTGACACAGAATCAACATGATCCTCAGAACAGTGAAATAGGGCTATCTCTAGGCAGTGCAATCAACCACAGGTTACTGCTATTAATATATAGACCATGTTGAGTAGTTGCATAAAGCCGTTACTGTTTCTAGTTTTGTAAATGAAGGTTGTGATGGCTGAGCTGTTTCCCACTGTGTGGCATTTCCATGTCTTTACTCCTTCAAAGGTACATGGACACTTGGTGATTCCCATGTTGCTATTTGGAATGTCCCTGCCATGAGTATGTGAGCCAGCCTCTGGCATGCTGGCTGTTTCCTTTAGACCATTATCCGGTAGTGTGATTTCTAGATCTCCTGGAAACTGTCTTTGTCTCATTAAAAACATTCATGTTGCTTTCCATAATAACAAGGTATTAATTTGTAAAGTTTTTGTTATTATTTTTTAGTGACTGTTAATTAAAAACAAACAGGTATTAACCTGCTTTCCTAGGCTCTACATCCTAGGCCACAACTGGTGCACAATACTATTGCACTACCTGAGAACTCACTGGTACTAGAACTTGAGGCAAGACACTGCCAGCTAACCATCATTAAAGCCTGTTTAGTTCTCCCCAACTCCCTCCCCAAAACCACACCTCTAGCAGATATTTGCTGTTTTACTAGAAGTCACATCAATACCAAGAAGCCCGCAGATCAAGGCAGTACCTGGAACCCCACATAACACACAGGCTGTCAGAACCACAGAGGGGACACTCTAATGGTTCTAAAGTCTTCCTGGTCACCACAGCCCTAGGTCATTTAGGACAGAAAATTAGAGAGGAAACAACCCCCCGAAATAACCAAAAAATTAAAAAATCTAGCCAACAAAGATAAACTCAGAAACAGATATCTAAACCTATAGTAATTCAAATGCAGACCCTAGAAGCCAGGTTGAGCACACAGGTAATGGTAGTCAAGAGGATATTACACCACTAGAAACCAACTTTGCTTCTAGAGCAAGCCTTAGATATTCCAACACAGTAGAAACACAAGAAAATGACCTTATATCCAATCTCATGAAGGTGACAGAGGCCCTAGAGGATAAATTCCTTAATGAAATCCAGGAAAATCCAAGAAACAAGTGAGGGAATGAATAAAACAGTTCAAGACCTGAATCTGGAAATAGAAGCAATAAAGAAAATTCAAACAGAGGGAATCCTGGAGATGGAAAAATCTAGGTAAGCACACTGCAGCTATAGATGCAGGTATCACCAAAGGAATAAAAGAGATGGAAGACAGAGATCTCATCATAGACTATATGATAGAAGAAATTGATCTATCAGTCAATGAAAATGTTAAATCTAATAAGTTCTTGACTGAGGAACTATGGGACACTATGAAAAGACAAAACCTAAGAATAATAGGATTAGAAAGAGGAGAGAATCTCAGTTCATGGCCCAGAGAATATTTTCAATAAAATCACAGAAAACAATTTTCCTTGCCTAAACAAGGAAAGTTCTATAACCTACAAAGGAATACAGAACACCAAATAAATTGGAGCAGAAAAGAAAGCCTCCCACACAACATGATAATCAAAACAATTAAGGTGCAAATAAAAGAAAGAGTATTAAAAGTTACAGGGGAAAAGGACCAAATAACAAAAAGGCAGACTTATTAGAATTAGAGACTCTAAAGGCCAGAAGGTCCTAGACAGATATCTTGTAGACTACAAGTGACCACAGATGCTAGCCCAGACTATTATACACAGCCAAATATTCAATCACCCTAGATGGAGAAAATAAGATACATCATGACAAAGTCACATTTAAACAATATCCATCTACAAATACAGCACCACAGAAGGTAGTAAAAAGAAAATTCCAACCCAATGGGGTTAAATACACCCAAGAAAATAAAGGAAATTAATAATTTTGCACTAGGAAAACCAAAAGAAGTGAAGGATGCTAATGTCTGTGCATATGCATGCAGGGGTGTGTGTGTGTGTGTGTGTGTGTGTGTGTGTGTGTGTGTGTGTGTGTGTGTGTGTGTTCTAAACTTTTCAGGTGTTCTGTCAATTCTCTAGTGTGACTATTCTCTGTTTCTTCATGTGGGCACTTAGTGCTATGAACTTTCCTCTTAACACTGCTTTCAGACCGTCCTTAAGTTTGGGTATGTTGTGTCTATATTCTCATTAATTTCTGGAACTCTTTCATTCCTTTTTTTTTTAATTTCTTCCTCCACCGAGGAATGGTGCAATTGGGTGTTATTCAATTTCCATGACTTTGTTGGTTTTCTGTAATTTGTGTTGCTGTTGAATTCTAACTTTAAAGCATGGTGATCTGATAAGATACAGGGTTTATTTCATTTTTTTATCCATTTGCTGCAAAATTTCAAGATTCCATTGTTGTTTTTTTCCCCGGCTGAGTAGTACTCCATTGTATAAATGTACCACATTTTCTCTATCCATTCTTCAGTTGAGGGGCATCTAGGATGCTTCCGTGTTCTGGCTATTACACATAGTTCTGCTATGAACTTAGCTGAATGGATGTCCTTGTTGTATGAATGTGCTTCTTTGGGGTATATGCCTACAAGTGGAATTGCTGAACCTTGTGGTAGACTGATTCTCATTGTCATGAGAAATCGCCATACAAATATCCAAAGTAGTTGTAGGAGTTGGCACTCCCACCAGCAATGGAGGAGTGTTCCCCTATCTACACATCATCTCCAGCATAAACTGTCATTGGTGTTTTTGATTTTGGCCATTCTGATAGGAGTAAGATGATATCTCAGAGTTGTTTTGATTTGCATTTCCCTGATGGCTAATGATGTTGAACACTTTCTTATGTGTCTTTCAGCCATTTTAGATTCCTCTATTGAGAATTGTCTATTTAGTGCTGTACCCCACTTTTTAATTGGGTTGTTTGGTGTTTGGGGGACTAGCTTCTTGAGTTCTTTGTATATATTGGAGATCGACCCTCTGTCAGATGTGGTGTTGGTGAATATCTTTTCCCAGTCTGTGGGCTGCTGTTTTGTCTTGCTGACTGTCTCCTTTGCTTTTCAGAAGCTTCTCAGTTTCAAGAGGTCCCATTTATCAATTTTTGACCTCAGTGTCTGTGCTACTGGTGTAATGTTCAGGAAGCAGTCTCCTGTACCAATTAATTCAAGGGTATTTCCCACTTTGTCTTCTAATAGGTTCAGTGTAGCTGGATTTATGTTGAGGTCTTTGATCCATTTTGACTTAAGTTTTGTGCAAGGCGATAGGCTTGGGTCTAACTGCAGTCTTCTACATGTATGCAACCAGGTATGCCAGCACCATTTGTTGAAGATGTTCTCTTTGTTCCCGCATATAAAATTGGATTGTTTCTCAAAAATCAGGTGTTCGTAGGTATGTGGGTTGGTATCAGGGATTTCAACTCTATTCCATTGGTCTACCTGTATATTTTTGTTCCAATACCAAGATGTTTTCAGGACTATAGCTCTGTAATAGAGCTTGAAGTCAGGGATGGTGATGCCTCCAGAAGTTCCTTTATTGTATTGGGTTGTTTTGATATCCTGGGTCTTTTGTTTCTCCATATAAAGTTGAGAATTATTCTTTCAAGGTCTGTGAGGAATTGTGTTGGGATTTTGATGGGGATTGCATTGAATCTGTAGATTGCTTTTGGCAAGATTGCTATTTTTACTATATTGATCCTACCTATCCAAGAGCATGGGAAATCTTTCCATTTTCTGGTATTTTCTTTAATTTCTTTCTTTAGAGACTCAAAATTCTTATGGTACAGATCTTTCACATTTTTGCTTAGTGTTACCCCAAGGTATTTTATGTTGTTTGTGGCAATTGTAAAGGGTGATGTTTCTCTGATTTCTTTCTCCACCAATGTGTCATCAGTATATAGTATGGCTATGGATTTTTTTGAGGTAATCCTGTATGCTGCCAATTTGCTGAAGGTGTGTACCAGCTGAAGGAGTTCGCTGGTTGAGTTTTTCTGGTCACTAATGTAGACTATCATATTGTCTGCCAATAGTGAGAATTTGACTTCTTCCTTTCCAATTTGTATTCCCTTGATCTCCTTTTGTTGTCTTATAGCTCTAGCTAGGACTTCAAGGACAGTATTGAAGAGGTATGGAGAGAGTGGACAGCCTAGTCTTGTCCCCGATATTAGAGGAATTGGATAGAGTTTCTCTCCATTTAATTTGATGTTGGCTTGCTGCATATTGCTTTTATTATGTTGAGGAATGTTCCTGTTATCCCTGATTTCTCCAAGACCTTTATCATGAATGGGTGTTGGATTTTGTCACAGGCTTTTTCGGTATCTAGTAAGATGATCATGTTTTTTTTTTCCCTCAGTCTATTTATATGGTGGATTACATTGATGGATTTTCATATGTTGAACCATTCTTGCATCCCTGGGGTGAAGCCTACTTGATCATGGTGGATGATTTCTCTGATAGGATCTTGTATTCGATTTGCCAAGATTTTATTGAGAATTTTTGTGATCAATGTTCATGAGGGATATTGGTCTGTAGTTCTCTTTTTTAGTTGTGTCTTTGTGTGGCTTGGGTATCAAGATTATTTTAGCCTAGTAAAAAGAGTTTGTCAATGTCCCTTCTGCTTCTATTTTGTGGAACAATTTGAGGAGTATTGGTATTAGCACTTCTTTGAATTTCTGGTAGAATTCTGCAGTGAATCCATCTGGCCCCGGGCTTTTTTTGGTAAGGAGACTTTTGATGAGTGCTTCTATTTCCTTAGAGTTTATAGGTCTGTATAAGTTGCTTATCTGTTCTTGATTCAATTTTGGTAAGTGATAACTGTCAAGAAAATTGTCCATATCCTTTAAATTTTCAAATTTTGTGGAGTACAGGTTTTCAAAGTATGACCTGAAGATTCTCTGGATTTTCTCAGTGTCCGTTGTTATGCCCCCCTTTTCATTTCTGATTTTGTTAATTTGCATGATCTCTCTCTGCCTTTTTGTTAGTTTGGATAACAGTTTGTCTATCTTGTTGATTTTCTTAAAGAACCAACTCTTTGTTATATTGATTCTTTGAATTGTTTTCTATGTTTCGACTTTATTGATTTCTGCTCTCAGTTTGATTATTTCCTGGCATCTTCTCCTCCAGGGTGAATTTGCTTCCATTTTTCCTAGAGGTTTCATCTGTGATCTCAATTCCCTGGTGTGGCTATTCTCTAGTTTCTTCATGTGAGCACTTAGAGCTATGAACTTTCCTCTTAGCACTGCTTTCAAAGTGTCCCATAAGTTTGGTTATGTTGTGTCTACATTTTCATTGAATTCTAGGAAGTTTTTAATTTCTTTCTTTATTTCTTCCTTGATCCAGGAATGTTGCAATTGTGTATTGTTCAATTTCCATGAGTTGGTAGGTTTTTGCACTTTGATTTGTTTTTATTTCTAACTTTAAAGCATGGTGGTCTGATAAGACACAGGGGATTCTTCCAATTTTTTTGTACTTGTTGAGGTTTGCTATGTTGC
Organism: Cricetulus griseus; assembly: GCF_003668045.3. Classification (NCBI taxonomy): domain Eukaryota; kingdom Metazoa; phylum Chordata; class Mammalia; order Rodentia; family Cricetidae; genus Cricetulus; species Cricetulus griseus. The sequence goes on from NC_048598.1 coordinate 112,773,425, forward strand.
TAAGAAGGTGGTCGATTTTTGATAGGGTTCCATATGATGATGAACAGAAGATATATTCTTTTGTGTTTGGATAGAAAGTTCTATAAATGTCTGTTAATCCCAATTGTGTCATAACTTCTGTTAGTTCCTTTGTCTCTTTGTTAAGTTTCTGTCTGGTGGTCCTGTCTAGTGGTGAGAAGTCTCCCACTATAACTGTGTGAGGTCTTATTTGTTATTTGAGTTTTAATAATATTTCTTTTATGAATGTTGTTGCCTTTGTATTTGGGGCATAGATGTTTAGAACTGAGACTTCTTCCTGATGGATTTTTCCTGTGATGAATATGAAATGACCTTCTTCATCTCTTTTGATTGACTTTAGTTTGAAGTCTAACTTGTTAGATACTAGGATAGCTACCTCATTTCTTGGGTCCATTTGATTGGAATAGCTTATCCCAACCCTTTACTCTAAAGTAATGACTGTCTTTGAATTCCAGATGTGTTTCTTGTATGCAGTAGAAGAATGAATTCTGTCTTCATATCGAATCTGTTAGCCTGTGTCTTTTTATAGGCAAGTTAAGATATTTGATATTGAAGGAAATTAAGGTCCATTGAGTGTTTATTCTTGTTTGTTTTTGATTTGTTGTTGGCAGTGGTATTGTATGTGGATTTACCCTGCTTTTTCTTTTGGGTTTTTGTAAAGTGGGATTGTTGCCTATCTTTTTGTGAGTGTAGTTAATTTCCTTAGTTTGGAGTTTTCCTTCCAGTACTTTCTATGGGGCTGGATTAGTGGTTACATATTGTTTAAATCTGGTTTTGTCATGGAATATCTTTTCTCCATTTATGGTGATTGAAAGCTTTGCTGGGTATAGTAGTCTGGGCTGGCATCCATGTTCTCTCTAAGTTGGTAGAAAATATATCCAGATCTTTCTGGCTTTCAGAGTTTCCATGGAGAAATCCATTGTAACTCTGATAGGTTTGCCTTTATATGTTACTTGGCTTTTTTCCTTTGCTGCTCTTAATATTCTTTCTTTATTCTGTACGTTTGGTGTTTAATTATTATGTGACAAGGGGACTTTCTTTTGTGGCCCACTCTATTTGGCGTTCTGTAGGCTTCTTGTACTTTCATTGGCATGTCTTTCTTTAGGTTGGGAAACTTTTCTTCTATGATTTTGTTGAATATGTTTTCTGCACCTTTGAGTTGGGTTTCTTCACCTTCTACTATACCTGCTTCACTGATTCTGCCAACAGAAACTACAATGGTGATACTTACAAATATTTACTCTCATTTACACCGCCAGACTGTTCTTCCCTATTATATGTAATTGCATGACCCCTCCTCTGGAGAATTGATGAACATCATCTCTGAATCCACTGGGTTAGTCTTTCTTTCTTAGGTCACATAAACTACTCATGGTTAATGTGGCTACAATTTTGACTTAGGGGTGACCATAGTTATGAATGAAGGAATTGAAGACATAAAAGATATTACAATATAAACAGACATTTGACTGGTATTTCTTTACTATGTGGGGCAATTTGATGTGTACATTAAAGTACATTGGATAACAACCACATCTACATCTTAAAACACAAACATCAAGTACAATGAGAAAACAGGGACATGCAAGTGATTAGTGAGCATATCAAAGTGAAAATAACATTGAATGAAGACATTGAAGTAAAGACAGAGACTGCAGCTTCGTGGGAAAACTGAGAAATCTTTGTGAATGAATTGTTACTTGCAGACAGTAAGAGACCTTGGAACATTCAGACCTAAATGGGATGTCTCTAGCAAATGTCTGCTTTCAGGCCTCAGGAAACGCCATGGAAGAATGAGGCAGAAAGATTGTAAGAGCCAGAGAGGATGGAGGACATCAAGAAAACAAGACCCACATGATCTAAATCCACATGATCAAAACTCATATGAACTCACAGAGACTAGGGCAGCATGCACATGACTGCATGGGTCTATACCCGGTTCTCTGCATACATATACATATACATATACATATACATATACATATACATATACATACACATATACATATACATAGGCTTCCAATTTAGTATTTTCATGGAATTCTCCAGTATGTGAATGAGTGGGTCTCTGGTTCTTGAGCTCATTTACTTCTGTTTATTTATATTGCACAACTTCAATGTGTTTAGTTTTATCTTATATCTTATTTTAGTTTGTCTTATCTTTCTCCCTTAGATGCCTGTTTGTTTTCTAATAACAGAAAGGGAGTGGGTTCAGATGGAATGGTAGGTGAGGTAGAGGGAGTAGAGCGAGAGAAAATCATAATCAGGGTTTATTATGTGAGGGGGAAAACTCTATTTTTACCAAAAGGAAAAATACTTTTTCAGAGTCAGAAGAGTATAAAATGAGGGACATTTGGTAAAACTTACAGGAAGCAAATTTCAGATCAATAAAAAGAGATTTCTTAATAATTAGCTCTGTCTTAATTTAAAATGAGATTCCTCAATAGAGGATCATCTCTCCCAGTGAGATGTTCAACAGAAACCATATGTTAGTAGCACAAGACAACTTCAAAGGATCTGCCCTCTGCTGAAATCTTGTGATTCTCTTTCCCACTTCCTCTCACTGCTCTGATCCCACTGGGTGAATAATTAAGGAGCAGATAGTCTACTCAACAGAACATTGCAAATCAGATTTCCCACTGTTCTTGGCCCCCTCGAAATCTCCAGTCAAGATATCATGGTGGCTGCCCTCACAAGACTGGCAGTGTGGAGGAGTTCATAGTGTACTAGGTTATTTCTACATGACAGATTTGTTTGGCTCTCATATAAACAACCTAACTCATCTCACTTTCCCTCCTTTCTTACATAAAATGCATCACATTTGCCCAAGCCTTTTTGAAACATTTAAGCATGTAGTCAAAAGAGCACACAGAGAACTTAGAGTACAATATATAATATAAGATAAGATAATTTGTCAATCTGGAACTTTCACTGGTTGATTCAAACAAACATTTGTAGAGTAATTGTTTGGATGCATTTAATTACTTGTTGGATATATTCATTTTCTTAAAAATGGCACTGAATTAAGGATTTAGCTAAAGTCAGGATTCTTACTAAAATGCTTTGTAATGCTGTCCCATGAAAAAAATCATCTATACATATTATTCATAAAGCTTGCTACTATTTACTATGGAAAGCACAGAGGTGAATGAAAAGGAGACGTTGCTCTTAGGAGGTTTTCAGTCTAATGGTGTACACATAATGATAGAAGGACAGTACAAGGTGCATCCACTGAGTTAGACAGCTCTTTGAAGAGAATGGTTTAACTAGCTATGAAAAACTCAAAGTCGTCTCCATCAAAGAAGAGGCAAAAGCCATAAGAAAGAGCAGTAATTCTGAAATTGTCTGTCCTTTCTCTGGGAAAGTCAATCAAGGAGTTTCTCTTGATAGGAATAATATTCACCCAACTTTTATCATTCTAGAGTTGAAAAGAAACTGCTTGGTTTTAGTTGAAAGGATGTAATCAGATCTACAAACTACATAAAGAATTAAGAGTATCAGTAAATAGATAAACTGAAAATGCTGTGCAATTTATTTGATAACAATTGGAAATTAACAAGGAGTTGTGAAGTCCATGAGTGGAGAGGATGGATTAATAGGTGACATGAGCTTTCATAAATGTGAATACCTTGTTGACTGAAATGAACAAATAGAAGATAAGAGAAGGCAGAAGTATGTAGATGGAAAGTGAAATATCAGGTAACCATTTCCAAACTGACATAAGCTTTCAATCTAATATAGTGTATCTCCTGGAAGATTAAGGAAAGGTATTGACCGTTAATACTAGAGTTCTAATCAAGTGTAAAAACAGAATGTTAACATTACTTGGTATAAATAGGCAATGGCAGTTAATTGTGAACAAAGACAGGAATTTGATTATTAAAAGATCTGGAGATTAAGGAAAACTAGATACATTAGTTAAGAACTTTTATTTTTGCTTTTGGTATGTTGACTTTTGGGCTCTACTAATATTTCAGAGGTTGCCTTCACTTGGCTAGCCACTTCCTATAGATAATAAAAGACTGTTCTAGAAGCAGATGTTTCTCAGGAAAACAAATCAACTCCAAATCAACATTCCCCATATATCTATATCATTTAACTCTTATTGACTAGGTCAGTATCAATACAGAGTGCTCTGATCACCCCAGTACCAGTACCAGACAACTAGAATCTGTTGTTGTACCCCAAAACTTGCTTCACTGATTCTGCAGTGAAGAAACAGAAACTACAATGGTGATACTTACAAATATTTACTCTCATTTACACCACCAGACTGTTCTTCCCTATTATATGTAATTGCATGACCCCTCCTCTGGAGAATTGATGAACATCATCTCTGAATCCACTGGGTTAGTCTTTCTTTCTTAGGTCACATAAACTACTCATGGTTAATGTGGCTACAATTTTGACTTAGGGGTGACCATAGTTATGAATGAAGGAATTGAAGACATAAAAGATATTACAATATAAGCAGACATTTGACTGGTATTTCTTTACTATGTGGGGCAATTTGATGTGTACATTAAAGTACATTGGATAACAACCACATCTACATCTTAAAACACAAACATCGAGTACAATGAGAAAACAGGGGCATGCAAGTGATTAGTGAGCATATCAAAGTGAAAGTAACATTGAATGAAGACATTGAAGTAAAGACAGAGACTGCAGCTTTGTGGGAAAACTGAGAAATCTTTGTGAATGAATTGTTACTTGGGGAGTATAAGGGAGATTGAACTATATATTACAAGAAGTATATCAAACCTGGGCCTGGTCTCCAAAGTTGTATGGAATACCAAGGGATTGTCAGGGGAAGAAATTAGCAGATACTTATCTGTAGGGAGACACCCTAGCCCCGCCCAATAGTCATGGGACAGGTGCCTGGTGGACCCCGGACTTGCCCATAAGGGCGTGGTGAAGGAAAGCCAGTGTGACATAAGGGAGCTTTTTAAGGGCTGCACTGGAAGACCCTAGCCCTTTTCTGGCCCCACTTGCTGGGTTCCTGTAACCTCGCTCTGGTCTGCCTCTTGCTCTGGTGTTTTCTTGAATAAAGAGACTTCACCATCCCGGATCACAGTTCATCTTTGGCGCACGCTCTAACCCTTAATCTTCACTTATCTGGTATTTATTTGCTGTGAGGATAGGTAATTTAAAGCTTAGATTAAACCTCAGAAAATTGCTTAATGATGTTGGTACATTAAGTAAAATTTTACTCAAGAAAAGCTAGCCAAGAAAACAGTATGATGAAGGGGAAAACTCAATCACAGAGATAGTGGAAATCGAGAAACAATGATGGAGATGGGGCTCTATGTGATACTATGGCAGATAGAAATAAGGTGGCAGATGGTACTCTGTTAGTGGAATATGATAAACATAATTATTCAGAAAGGGATGGGGGGAAGTGTTGGACCTGTGTTTTAACTATCAAAAAGAAGCACTATAGAAAAGGGGGTTCATAATGTTGCAAGGAGAATATCAAGTGAGCAGAGATTAAACTCTAAAAAAATTTATGAGACTATTAGAGCCTTGATGGCTCCAAACAGACTTCTCCTAATGGTAGGCCAAGGACAAAGGGGAATATTTGCTGACATCTTTAATTCAAATAAAACCCCAAACTACTCATTTATAATGTGGCTATAATCTGTGCTTAGAGGTGACCATAGCTAGTAATCAAGGGGCTGAACATGCAGAAAACATAGAAGACATTACAAAGTCACCAGATATTTATCTGGTGTTTATTTATCATGTGGGGGTGATTTGATGTGTAAATTAAAGCTCACCAGAAACTTTAACCAAGATGTCATAGAGACGCATTTAGCTTAGATGACTTTTTGTTTTTATTCTTTAAAAGGAAAAAAGAAAAACAAGATTCTTAAAAAGACTAGTTTTCTCTCCCATTAAAACATATTCCATTTCTACGATAAAACTTTATTACAGTATAACTGTAATATATGAGGATATGATACTATCCCAATAGAATGAAAAAGAACAAGAAAAAAATAGGCAAAGCAGAAAGGCCAACTACATCATAAGGTTTAAGGAAGGCTGTAGTGTTTTATAGGATGCTTGGTGGAACTTCCTTAACAAACTGGGGGCTAAACAGGTACTCAAAACAGGTGAGACTGTGAGCCATGTGGAGAGAGGAGAAAGTACTTTCTCGGTGCAGGGGACTTCTGCTGAATGCTTTTTCGGCATGTTCTCATTTGTTACCATTATTAACCACACAGCAGATGAGGAGCAAGGACAAAAAGAGGGCAATTATCTTTGCCAAGCACAGCCAGTGCAAATAATAGTCTAGATGTAAAACAACGTAGTCTTACTGTGAGAACTCACATACTTTAAAACTCCTGTGCTCTCTGCAAGCTCAAGCTTGATTTTTACCCTCAGTCAGTCCTCCTACCTGAGAGGAAGAACCCCCATGAAAGAGAATGCCATGGAAATGAAAGACAATGCTTGAAGTGCAGACAGACTGTTATCACTTTATTAATTTACAATTTTTAACTCAAGTATTAGGAAGTTCTGAGCAATAGTAAGTGAGCCCCATTCTCAAGCTATGACATTTAATGCACAGTAACAGTGCCCTCATGAGTGCGTCTCATCGTGATTGGAGCCCTGTGGATAAATTGTGTGTGTGTGTGTGTGTGTGTGTGTGTGTGTGTGTAATATATATGTACATGCATGAGTCTAGAGTCAAGAGGCTAATGTTGGGTCATCTGAGTCACTTTCCACCATAGTTTTAGAGACAAGGACTCCCACTGAACCCGAAGTTCACCAAATCAAACTAGGCATGCTGACCAGTGAGCCCAATGGATATTCCTGCCTCTAACTTCACCTTCCTCCCCAGTAAAACCCTATACCACCTCCTACCCCTAGGCACTGGGGTTACAGAAACATGCCACCAGTCCCACATTCTAGGGATCAGAACTTAGGGCTTCCTGTTTTACAGAAAGAACTTTGCAGGATGAGCCATTTCCCAACCCCTTCATTATAAACATTTAATACCCTCAGTTGACTTTTAGTTCTCAAAGACATCCAAATTCTTATTTTTCAATACTGTCCTCCTCCTTGTGAATACAAATCAAAACAAATGATGTAATGAGAAACCCATCATTAAATGGAGAAAATATAACAAATTATAGAGATTTACCATGGAAGAAACATCATTCAAAGGGGAAGAATTTTGTTGTAAGCTCTTTCAGAAATGAGGCAGACAGCCTCTCAGATGAGTTTGGCTCTGGTCATCTTTCTCCCAACACAACTGATTAAGTTCAAGGTTTTGATAGGTTACACAATTATATTTTACTCTGTAAACCTATTTCCCATGCTGAGATGCCAGAAATACCAAATTACAGTCTTCAGTTTGGAAAAACAATGTCTCAAGAATGCTTTGACATCTCACACACTTTGACTTGAGCATTAGGACAGAGGCCATCTATAGCACTTAATTCTCTCTTTGTATTAGTGTGGTGTACAGTGACAATACTTGGCACAGCTACAATAACCTAGAGGAAAAAGTACAATTAAATTTGGAGTTGGATGGACAGAAGAGCTCAACCTCTCAAATTCAGGGCAACATGAAGTACTAACTGACCTTGCTTCTGGGTACAGCTGCAAATGCAGGCCTCTAGCCAGAGAGCAAAATGAAGAAATATGCCATGGATACTGCCTCTGCAGGCTTTCCAGCTCTGCCTGGAGGTAAGAGCACAAAACTAATGGGAAACTTTTTCTGTCAACCCAACCACAACCATTTTGCCAACTTTTGCAAGGTCTTCAAGGAATGTCCATCCTTCAAAAAACCCATCTGAGGCAACCCCAAAACTCCAGGTGACAAGCTAATTGTCATTCAGAGTAAAACTGAGTGCTGGCAGCCTCCTAAATTTCTAACAATAAAGGAAAAATGAAATCAAGACACAAAGGGAAACAAAGTACCAATGGTTTTCTTCTGAGATGGAGTCTTATTTCCACCAGGGTGGCCTTGAACTCTCTATGTAGCCAGAGCTGGACTTTAACTCCTGATCTTTCTACCTGTACCTCCTAAGTGCTGTGTTTTCAGACTTGCACTACCATACTTGGTTTTCTTTGGTGTTGAGAATACCCCCCCTTTTATAGACTTACACAAACAATTCTTTTGTGGAACACATAATATAAACAACACCCAAACCCAGGGATAATAAAAAATTTAAATCAAGAGAACATCTTGAGCATTAAAATCCACTCATAGAGGGGACAGAGAACAGGAAGGCTCATGACTCTGTAAAGAATATACATCACCAGCTTTGTCCCAGGATTAACTAGGCAATTGTCCTCTTAGGTAGCTATTGTGTACAAAAAAAAGTGTCCAAAAGGTTAACTATATTTCTCAGCACAAAGAATTCCTTATTTGGCTCAGACTTAACCTATGAACACATTATTATCAATGTCTGTGCTTCCTTCATAGCTCTTATATTCCTCTAGGTCCTAGGATAATATAAAAGAAAATCAAAGTGGATACCTACTGACTTACAATTATTACCCCAGGGTGAGGTGAGGAAGGCTCAGCAGAGTACATGAGAAACAGATATAGGAATGTTTCATGCCTACCTCAAGGGTTACAGTGATTTCTTGTGATGTTCACAAATATCTGAAACCTCTTTCTCAGAACAATATCATTTAATCATTCCTCAATTACGGCCCACTCCCAAGGAGGCAACACAGCTATCCAATATTTGTAGCATTATGTGCAGGTGTGAAGGACAGCACAGAGAAGATGGAGTCTGTTGATGGTTTGCCATCATTAACTGTGCCCTCTATCCTAGAAAATTGCTTGAAACCCTTCAGGCACATGTTATATTTTTTAGAAAATAATATATATTGATATTGAAAAATCATTATGCTTTTCTTTGTACATGTGTTAATTCATTTCAACCTTCACATAGTAATAGAATGATGGAATTCCCAACACAGTTGCAGCTTTGCAAATAAAGGAAATGAAGTCTGGATGACTAAGTAACTTGGTCAAATGTACAAAAGTTGTAACAGTGACACAATTCAAAGTAAAGGCTTTTTGACAGGATCTAGAGCACCTGTAGACAGAGGGAAAGTGAGCTCTAGCTACATGGTACATGACAGAAGAAAACAATCATGAGAAAAGTTGGCCCTCCACCTGCCACCTGAGGTGAGTCTGGGCACTGTTCTGCCCCCAAATTGCCCTGTCACACCCTCCTTGCTTCTTCCTGAGCCTGCCCCTCGAGGAGAGTGAACCCAGCCAGACTGGAAGGCCCATCCTGAGTCCAGACACACCTCACTCTTGGTTCCTCCTCTACCCTTCACCCTTTACTTGAAGAGACTAGAAGGTAGGGAGAGACCCACCAGCACCCACTGGAAGAAGGGATGGGAAGATGACAGAATAAGAACACACTCAACAACAGAAAGGCCAATATGACACCACCAGAATCTAAGGACGCCATACCAGCAAGAAATGAAAAGCTCAATGCAAAAGATGAAGAACAGATGGAACTTAAAAATTATATTATGAAGATGATAAAGACCATTAAAGAGAAAACAAGAAAATTCCTTAAAGGAATAGAAGAAAAAAACAAGCAAAAAATTACATGAAGTGGAGGAAAAGACAAACCAAAAAATTCAGGAATAAACAAATCTCTTAAAGAATCTAAAGAGAGCCAAGAAAAAACAATCAAACAAGTGAAGGAAACAATTCAAACAGTTCAGGGTTTGAAAACAGAACTAGAAACAATACAGAAAACACAGAATAAGGGGATGCTAGAAATAGAAACGCTGGGCAAACAATCAGGAACCACTGATGCAAGTATAACCGATAAAATCCAAGAGATGGGAGAGAGAATCTAAGGTGTTGAATACTCACTAGAGGATATACAGTCATTGAACAAAGAAAATCTCAAGTCCAACAAGTCTCTAACACAAAATATCCAGGAAATAAGGGACACAGTGAAAAGAGCAAACCTAATAATAATAGGTATAGAAGTAGGTGAAGGTATACAGCTCAAAGGTACAGAAAACATATTCAACAAAATCATAGAAGAAAACTCCCCCAACCTACAGAAGGATATGCCTATGAAAGTACAAGAAGCTTACAGAAAACCAAACAGACGACCACAAAAAGAAGTCCCCTCGACACATAATAATCAAAACACCAAACCTTCAGAATAAAGAGAAAATATTAAGAGCAGCAAAGGAAAACCGCCAAGTAACATATAAAGGTAGACATATCAGAATCACACCCGACTTCTCAATGGAAACTTTGAAAGCCAGAAGGTCCTGGATACATATCCTACAAACACTAAGGCAGAATGGATGCCAACCCAGACTACTGTACACAGCAAAACTTTCAATCACCATAGATGGAGAAAACAAGATATTCCATGACAAACCAGACTTAAAAAATACATATCCACAAATACAGCACTACAGAAAGTTCTAGAAGGAAAACTCAACAAAGATAACTACAATCAAAACACCATAGGCAATAGATAATCCCACTTTACCAAACAACAAAAGAAAAATGGGGGGAAATCCACACATAATAACACCACCAACAACAAATCCAAAACAAACAAGAATCGACAATCAATGGTCATTAATATCCCTCAATGTCAATGGTCTTAACTTGCCTATAAAAAGACACAGGCTAACAGAATGGATATGAAGACAGAATGCATCCTTCTGCTGCATACAAGAAACACACCTCAATGTCAAAGACAGACATTCCCTCAGAGTAAAGGGTTGGGAAAAGATATTCCAATCAAATGACCCAAGAAACAAGTTGGTGTAGCAATCCTAATATCTAACAAATTAGACTTCAAACTAAAATCAAATAAAAGGGATGAAGAAGGTCATTTCATACTCATCACAGGAAAAGTTGATCAAGTCTCAATGCCCCAAATACAAAGGCACCAACGTTCGTAAAAGAATCATTGCTAAAGCCCAAATAACAAATAAGAACTCACACAGTTATATTGGGAGACTTCAACACCCCACTCTCACCACTAGACAGTACCACCAAACAGAAACTTAACAAAGAAACAAAAAAACTACCAGAAGTTATGACCCAATTGGGTTTAATAGACATCTATAGAACATTCCATCCAAACACAAAAAATATACCTTCTTCTCAGCGCCACATGGGACCTTCTCTAAAACTGATCACATACTCCACAATGTAGCAAACATACACAGATACAAAAACATTGGAATAACTCCCTATATCTTTTCAGACTACCATACTTTAAAGTTAGAATTCAACAACAACACAAATGGCAGAAACCCTACAAACTCATGGAAATTGAATAATGCCCAATTGCACCATTCCTGGGTCAAGGAAGAAATAACAAAAAAAAAAAAATTAATGACCTCTCAGAATTTAATGAGAATGAAAACACAACATACCCAAACTTCATATGTAAAAACAAAAAACCCAGGAAAGCCAAAACAACCCTGTACATAAAAGGAACTTCTGGAGGCATCACCATCCCAGACTTCAAGTTCTATTATAGAGTCATAGTCCTGAAAACAGCTTGGTATTGACACAAAAATAGACAGGTTGACCAATGGAATCGAATTGAAAACCCTGATATTAACCCACACACCTACAAACACCTGATTTTCACAAAGAAGCTAAAGTTGTACAATGGGAAAAAGAGAGCATCTTTAAAAACTAGATTCGTACATGTAGAAGATAGCAGATAGATCCATATCTATTGAAATGCACAAAAGGATCAAACACCTCAACATAAACTCAGCCACACTGTACATATTAGAAGACAAAGTGGGAAATACCCTTGAATTAATTGGTACAGGAGACTGCTTCCTGAACATTACACCAGTAGCACAGACACTGAGATCAACAACTCATAAATAGGACCTCCTGAAACTGAGAAGCTTCTGTAAGACAAAGGGCACAGTCAGCAAGACAAAATGGCTGGAAACAAAACAGCCCACAGACTAGAAAGATATTTACCAACCCAACATCTGACAGAGGGCTGATTTCCAAAATATACAAAGAACCCAAGAAGCTACTTTCCAAAACACCAAACAATCCAATTAAAAAGTAGGGAACAGAACTAAATAAACAATTCTCAATAGAGGAATCTAAAATGGCTGAAAGACACATAAGAAAGTGTTCAACATCCTTAGCCATAAGGGAAATGCAAATCAAAACAACTCTGAGATACCATCTTACTCCTGTCAGAATGGCTAAAATCAAAAACACCAATGAGAGTTTATGCTGGAGAGGTTGTGGAGAAAGGGGAACACTTCTCCCTTGCTGGTGGAAGTGCCAACTTGTACAGCCACTTTGGAAATCAGTATGGTGACTCCTCAGGAAAATGGGAATCAGTCTACCACAAGATCCAACAGTTCCACTCTTAGGCATATACCAAAAAGAAGCACATTCCTATAACAAGGACATCTGTTCAACGATGTTCATAGCAGCACTATTTGTAATAGCCAGGAACTGGAAACAGCCTAGATGCCCCTCAACCGAAGAATGGATAGAAAAAATGTGGTACATTTACACAATGGAGTACTACTCAGCGGAAAAAATCAATGGAAACTTGAAATTTGCAGGAAAATGGATGGAACTAGAAGAAACCATTCTGAGCGAGTTAACTCAATCACAAAAAGACAAACATGGTATGTACTCACTCATATGTGGATTTTAGACATAGAGTAAAGGATTACCAGCCTACAATCCATACTGCCAGAGAAGCTAGTAAACAAAGAGGACCCTAAGAGAGAGATACATGGTCCCCTGGAGAAGGGGAAAGGGTCAAGATCCCCTGAGCAAACTGGGAGCAGGGGAAGTGAGAGGAGGTAGCTAGGGGAATGAGTAGGGGAGAAGAGGAGGGATGCAGAGGACATGAGGGAGCAGAAAGTTTGAGTCAGGCGAAGAATAGAAGATAACAAGAATGGAGATATCATAATAAAGGGAGACATTTTAGATTTAGAAAACAGGCACTAGGGGAATGTCTGGAGACCTACAAAGATGACACCAGCTAACAATCTAAGCAACAGAGGAGAGGCTACCTTAAATGCCCTACCCTGATGATGAGATTGATGACTGACTTATATGCCACCCAATAGCCCTCATCCAGCAGCTGGTGGAAGAAGAAGCAGTCACCGGCAACTAATCACCGAACTGAACTGGAATCCAGATGCAGAGAAGGACGAGTGAAGAGCAAAGGGGTTCAGACCTTGCTGGTGAAACTCATGGAAATAGCTGACTTGAACATCAGGGAACTCTTGCTCCCCAGACTGATAGCTGGGATACCAGCATGGGACTGATCCAGACCCCAAGAACATGGGTTTCAGTGAGGAAACCTCAGAAATCTATGGGACCTCCTGCAGTAGTATAGTACTTATCCCTAGCATAGGTATGGAATTTGGGAGTCCATTCCACATAGAGAAATACTCCCTAAGCCAAGACACACAGGGGTGGGTCTAGGCCCTATCCCAAAGGATAGACTCTGATGACACCCTATGGAAGGCCTTACCAGGAGGAGCAGAAAGGATATGTGATAGGTAGGGTTTTAGTTGGGAGTAGTAGGGGAGGATGGGAGAGAGAAGGAAACTGGGATTGTCATGTAAAACAATCTTGTTTCCAATTCAAGTAAAAAAAAAAATCTGAGAAAAAAAAGAAAAAACTCACATGGGACCAAGGCTATCAGAGAAACTTTGACATTCATTGACCTCCACAACCATTGCAACAAAATGGTTTTTGACCACCTTAAATATGGAAATAGGGGGATAAATAGAGTTGATTGAAAAAGAAGACTTTCCTGCCTTTGGGTTGTAAAAATGAAAAGTATGCTGACTTAAATCAGGTTGTTGAAAACACTTCTATGAAAGTGCTTCATGTACTTGACTTCAAATGCCCAGTTTAGTTGCTGAAATGAAAACATAAGTGCACCTTCTATGAAGATAAATACATGGTAGATGCTGTTATATATAACCCAAGGGTAGGGAAGATATAATGTAGAAACTTAGACTCTTAAGCACTGTATTTAGTCACCTGCTATATGGGTCAAAACAACCTGTGATTTGCCCTTGTAGATGTATGAATATTTTCAAGTGAATGTTTTAAATCAGGCAGGCAAGTTGTTTGAATTTTTTAAGCATGTGCCCTAAGCACATGATACATCTTAAAGAGCATAACTGCACAATTTCATAGAAAGGAAAATTCCGACCTTAGCAATATGTGATGTCCCAGTGGATATGGGCATGGAGTGTCTGAACAGGCTGCTGAAATGCAGCAGGGAACTTATAACAGCCAGTGAGGCATGAAATGTGAGAGGAATAAGGAAGCGTGTTCAGGTTATAAAAGGCAGCCTTAACTGTTTGCTGATGTAATTGCAATAGCTGGAGGTTTATCCATAATACACTCCATACACATAAAAGTGAAGTAAAGATGAGGCGCACTGAGTATGAACACTGCTAAAATATGAGTGAAAGAGGAAAAGGGGACAGAGGCAAAACAGTCCAAAATAGAAAAGAAAATGAAAAGGCAATGGTAAGACCCACTTGAGAGAACCCAGATTGCAATCCAAAGATTTGTAAGCCTCTAAAGGGGCCAAATGAAACTGTCAAAGGGGAACGTTTTCATTTGCCAACACAAAGCTGAACAATGGTAAGAGAGGCATGGTTTCCTAAAACAGATGTCATAGCTATTGACTGGTCCATGTTCCTCACTGGACTCAGTTTTAGAATTTATCATTGAGGTCTTGAGTACTGGAGTCTGGCTGAGGGACACATCAGACCATTCTGTGAGCTGTAAAATTCAGCAACAAGGAAAAGAGCAAGTAGCAGCATACGGTAGGGTGTTGAAGTCAGTGAAAAGGACAACATTAAATGCTTGCATCTTCCTCCACATTGTTATATCCCCATCTTGTCACCTGGTTTCTTCTGGTTTTAGCATGCTCATCGGTATTTGGAGAGGCTTGGTAATAAAACTTGGTCCAAAAACTCCAGCAAAGTGGTGAAGTGTGGCATAATCAGCCATTTTAATCCCCCATGAAAGCAGACAATAGAGGAGGTTGAACAGCCCCAGGAATCCCACTTGAGAACTGAGGATCATAAGAAGATTTTAAGATTAAGAAAAAGTGATGGTATTAGACCTGGTCTCAAGAAATTCGACAATATAAAAATGAAAGCAGTTCAAAAAGTAGCTCTGCTACAAAATTCTCAGTGCCAGTCCAGGCTTCAGTGAGCACTTAATCTTGTGGGAAATCCAGCCCAGAGGCAAATGCAGAACAATTGTGAATTCTACCCATTAGAACAAAGGGATGAGGAAAATCATGAGTTCTAATGAGATACTTTCACTGCAAGCAACACAAATAGATGTAGCCAACACAGGCAAAAGGGAAATGTATCCCATAGTTGTTAAAGGAAGGTAAGGAATGTGTAATAGGAAAGACTCAAAGAGCCACTAGGTGCAAAGGACCTGCACCTAGTCCTTTCCCCTCCTTGAAGCACTCAAGATTCCTAGTCTGGAGGGTCTTGTCTTTTTCTTGCCCTGTTGCTGTGATAAAAATACCCTGACAACAGCAACATAAGAGAAGGAAGGGTTTATTTCAATTCACAATTTAAGGGTAGAGTTCATCATGGCAGGAAAGTCAAGACAGCAACAGTTTGAATTAGCTAGTCATGTCACATCCATAATCAGGAAGCAGAGAACAGTGAATACTTCTCAGATAGTTCTCTCTCTCTCTCTCTCTCTCTCTCTCTCTCTCTCTCTCTCTCTCTCTCTCTCTCTCTCTCTCTCTCTCTCTCTCCTCTCTCTCTCTCTGCACAGGGTAGCACCCAAGCCCAGAGAATGCTGCTGCCTACTTAAGTGTGAGTCTCCCTACCTCAATCGACATCTTCAATGCAATCAATTCCAATGTAATCAAGTGTCCAGTCAAGGACAATGAATGTTAGGTATTGTGAAACAAGCAAAAGCAAACATCTGCCTCATTTGTAGAAAAGAAATCTCTTTCTAAGGATTCCAATGCTGTCATTGCTACTAAAACATTAAGAAGGAATAGGACAAACCCATTACAATTGTATGTGTTTTGGGTCATAGATGCCTAGATACTTGGTTGAATGCTATTATGGGTACATCTATGGAGTGGTTGGGAATGAAATTAACATTTGAGTACATACATTGATAAAGCAGATTGGCCTTCTTATTGTGAGTATGCCACATCCAGTCAGTGTGACTCAATGAAAAAAGAAGAATGGCCCTCCTACAAGCAAGAGGAAACTCCTTCTATTTTGAGCTGGGACATCAGTTTTATCTTCCCTTTGGACTCAAAATGGTTCTGCCACAATGAGACTAGGAGTCTAATCGTCATTTTCAGGCTATGGAACTTTTCCAATCCTGGAACTGTGTGACCTAATTCTTTCTAATGTCTCTCCAACATTCAAATATATAGGAAGGATAGCTAGAGATGAGTGATGTCTCGGTTTTATTTCCTGATGCTATGATAAAATATCCTAACCAAAACAACTTAAGGGAGAAAGTGTTTATTTGATTTATAATGCCAGGTAGCAGCCCTAATATTGTGGAGAAGTCAAGTTAGTGGGAACGTGAAACAGCTAATAATGTTGCATAAATAATCAAGAACAGAGAGCAATGAACTAAAATAGATGCATGTTAATTAATATTCAGCTTTATACTGTACACAATGCCCTGCTTAGATGATGGTGTCACCCATTTTGGGAAGATCTTCCCATCTCATTTAACAGTCTCAAGATAATCCCGCACAAACATGCCCACAAACCAGTCTATTCTTCATTTCATTGAAACTCACATGGTTGTTTCTCTAGAGTACCCTAACACGGTCACCTCCTCAAAGCAGAGATATAAAAAACGTTTTCCTCCCCAATATATTTTGAATAACTTCCTTTTATCATGTTTTTCTGTGGCCTAGTAGATGCTGAATTTATGATCAGAAGTCATAGCTCTTACATAATTCAACCTTAATAAAATTACAAGAATCTTTTAATCCTCACTTTTCTCACCTGCTGGTTTGGTCAATAACACCTTTAAAACATAAGGATTTTGAGAAATACATAGCATAACTAAGGGGAAATCCCCAGCTAATGCTTAATAAAATATTAGCTGTGAAATGCTAGTTAATTGCAAATAATAAAAAAAACATAAGTCAAGGCTGGGGCCTTATTACTTATTCTTTTATTTACATCCTCCAAGGATTGGGCATACCAGGTACTACAAAAATATCTGTGAGTAAACAATGAAATGCATTGATAAAAAAAACTTTGGGGTGGCCAGGCGGTGGTGGTACATGCCTTTAATTCCAGCACTTGGGAGGCAGAGGCAGGTGGATCTCTGTGAGTTCGAGACCAGCCTGGTCTACGAGAGCTAGTTCCAGGAGAGTCTCCAAAGCCACAGAGAAACCCTGTCTCGAAAAGCAAACAAACAAACAAAAAAAGTTGGGGTGTTTCTAAAGTTATATAAACTGCTATGTGCATGGAGTGAACAGTGTTGATGAAAGGGTTTAACTGAATGGTACCCATTGCCACCGACAGCATGCTATTACAGCACAAATGAGCAACTGGATAGGATAACTACAGTCTTGTAGAAGAGAAGTTGGACATCCTGCTGATAAAAGTATGGTCTTCAAGGAAAATGATAGAGCCAGTGGTGCAGGTTAAAAAATCACCTTATGAGGAATTGTCTGTCATCTTCAAAATTCCCAAAATTAAAGCCAGAGTTGCTCATTTCTTAACTGTTATGGCTACAAACTCTATTGAGAATACTCTACTAGCTTTCACCAAGCATCACTTCTCATTAGAAGATAACCTGTTAAGAACTGAAAAAAAAATCGTTATATTTCACATCCCAAGATTTTAAGGCCCAACTATCTCAGTTTAATCTCTTGCTTTCCATTTAAATAAATAAGTTTGGAACACTCTTTCATGATGTCAAAATATAAGAATTGAAGGAATTCATAACATTGGTTTTATAAAGACATCATCGCCGAGAACAAAGCAGACCATTCTCTCCTGACCCCAGTGTTATGAGTTTGTTGTTGTTGTTGTTGTTGCTGATGATGATGCTTTGTATAAGCAACAAAATTTGAAGTTAATGGAAATTAAAAACCTTCATAGAATTATAAAATAAAATATGTGTCTTATGTAAGATTCCAAGACTTTCATTTTGGGAAAACTAAGTCCAAGAAAAAAACAGCAAGATTTCCAATTTTTGCACCGTAAGTTTTGATCTTGATCCTGATTATCAATCAGTCTTACACTGTATTCTTTTAGCAAATGCTATTTAAGTATTATTGCCTAGCAGGAACTGTCCTATAATTAAAGGACACAAAAAAGGACAGTGCTCTTGTGAAACTTTCATCTTGGAAGGAAAAAGAAAAAAATAATCAACTAAGCAAACAAAAAAACTGAGATTGTCTTACAAAGGGAAAGATTCAGGTTGATGTACCCAAGTGACCCAGGTACTACATTAGGAATCCTCCAAAAGGAACCTTCCAAATAAGCAACATTTGAACTGAAACAATGACCCCCAAGAGCCAGACTGGTTTAGGTGAATGTATTCCAGACAAGGGAGCTGCAAGAGTAAAGTCTTGAGTATGAAGGGACAAAGAGAAAGGTAGAATGGCTGCTGGCATGCATGAAGGAGAAAGTGGCTTAAGAATAGGTGTCTGCAGCCACTATAGAAATGGTAACTTTGCTTACAAAGCAGAGGCTACTCCCAGCCCTGTGATCTCACAGTCTAGTGTTCCTCATTATCACTGAGCTAAACCTTTTCTGGCAACAAAGAACTACACTTCTGGAAAAATAACTGGAAAGCAGATTTGGCTCCTTTGCTGTAGGATTTTATTTATCTGTAACATGAGGCCATTCAGTAAGCCAAATGATTCTATAAAATGGATTCCCATGGATGGCCCAATCCATTTCTTCTACTTAAGGGGTGCCATTTGTTTCCCCTGGGCTGATGCAGACTAGTATGTCCAACTTGGACATTATGGAGTCGTCTGGGAAGAGAAAGGCCAGCAAGTGAGAAATGATGGATGGTTTGCCTCTGCCGAGTGCACTTCCTCAATGAATCAGCATCAGCCGTGCTGGGCCTTCCACCCTCTTCTTTGGATTGGGGGCCAACTCCACAGGCTCCTTAGGGATGAGAAAAATTTGTGCTTACATTTTTTTTCCTGCCTAAGGAACACGCAAGACAGTTCTGTTTTAAATCAAGCTCCCATCCAAGGCTTACCTCCACCCTCCACTGGAAGGGAAATGAGACAAGTGAAAATGGTTTAACTTACACTGAATAGATCAGAAAATTACTCAAGCATTCAGTAAGAGATTGAGGGAGGCCAGGGGCTATCTCAGGCGTGGCCAGGCTAAAGTGTTAGCTCAGGTCATTCTCACTTCCCTCCTCCAGTAATTCTGTGTTATAGAAAAGATCCCTTTATGCATCTGATGTTTGTACTGGACACCCATTCAGTTTAACTCCTGCATTCTAATGAACATAGTTTACAAATACCCCTTCTATGTGTCTGTCTGTCTGTCTGTCTGTCTGTCTGTCTATCTATCTATCTATCTATCTATCTATCTGTCTATCTGTCATCTAATAATTATCTCTGATGACCACAGAAGTTTAGAAATCAGAAAGTGCATGTATTGATCTTGGGCCAACTCATTGTAAGAAAACTTTCCTTTTCAGCCAAGTTTATTCTAATAAAACTTAATTATCCAATTCATATTGTCCTAGAAGTAAATTAGAAACTGAGTGAAAATTACAATAATGCCAAGTTTCTGAGCAGAACACTGTAATGAAGCATTGCTCATGAAGCTCTCACTAAGTGCCACTAAATAAGCATATTATAAGTGCATCGGATACTCTCTGTTGTCTATTTGTCAAAACAGTCTAAAATGTGGGAAAATAGAATCATAGTCATTGTAACTGCAAAATCCATCATCTTATCAGAACTGGAAAATATATTCATCATGTTCTTTTTACTCAGAAATGGAAACTTATGGCTTGTTTAGAAAAAAATATAGATATAACTAAAATACTGATTTTGATTTTTGCTTTACTATGTGTATCACAGTCATTGAACCACAACCCACAGGCTAACTTTAGACTCTAATTTTTGATTTTGTAAATAAGGTTTTATTGGAACACAGGCTTCTTCCATTCATTTCTATGATGTCTATCACACAGTTTCTTTACTTCTACAACAGTAAGGCTGAGTAGTTGCAACACAGTCTATCTTGTTCAAAGAGAATAAAAAATATTTTAAATCAAATGTTAATTTTAGTGTTTTAATTGAAACAAAATTATATCACTTCCACTCTCTTTCATCCTTCCATCCCTTCCCAATTATCTTTTCTTGAAACCCTTCTATGTCCTCCGATTCTCAAGTTAAAATCTTCTTTTTATTTGATTATATTTGTTGGTGTGTGTATGTGTGTGTGTGTGTGTACATGTGTGTGCTTGTTTGCATCACAAACACACAGACACACACACACACACATACACACACACACACACACACACACACACACACACACACACACACATATATATATATATATATATATATATATATCTTCCTGATTCCATTTTTATGTGTATTTGTATGTGGTTTCAAGACTGATCATTCTACATTAGACAAACAGCAAAGGAGCTCCTCTGGGAGAGGCTAATTCTTCTCCCAGCAGTCAATCATTGCCTGTCATTCTTTGGCTAAAGGAAGGATCCTGTGAAACTTTTCTCCCTCCACAGTTAACTTATCCATTAGTATGGCTTTTGTTCTGGTCTTTTATATACAGCCATTTCTAAAAGAGATTATTTCACAGCAGACTTCCTGGTTCTCTAGCTCTTACAATCTTTCTGCCCCCTCTTCCATGGTGTTCTCTGAGCCACAGATTCAGGAGCTGTGATACAAATGTATCCGTCAGGGATGGGCTCTCCATGATCCATTGATCTTTGCATTGTGTCCAGTTGTGGTTTTCTGTGATGGTATCTTTGCTGTAGAGAGATGCTTCTTTGATGACTGGTCATAGCTACCCTTACGTGTAGGTATAATGATGAATGTAGTAAAAACTATGCTGGGCTAGAAAGGTGAGAATAGTAGTTTATTTTTTAAGGTCCATGACCTCACTAGCCCTGGGAAGTTAGCTAGGTTTCCAGTAGCAGGCATGGTTTCCCTCCTGTTCGGTGAACCTTCAATCCAATTAGACAGCTTTTGGTTACCAGTGACATGTGTATACCACTTCTTACCCTTTATGCTCAGGTCATTTGGATAAGACTGCTTTTTGCTTTGCTTTGCCTTGCTTTGCTTTGCTTTGCTTTGCGTTTTTGAGACAGAGTTCTGATAAGTAGCTGAGGCTTTCCTGCAACTTGCTATGTAGACTAGGCTGGCCTTGAACTTAGAGATCTACCTGCCTCTACCTAGAGTGCTTGGACTGAAGGTGTGTGCCACCACACCTGACCAGGTAAAACAGTTTGATTGTTTCCTTCCCTTTGCAGCCTGCATAGTATTATTTGGAAACATAAAAGCTATACTACAGCAAAGAGGCTCTTAAGCCAGATCCAGTTCTAACTGGTCAATGTCTTCAATGTTTTTAAATTAATTTTTTGTAATGTTTTATTAGTTTAAATCAGGAACAAGCTTGTTTCACATGTGTGTCCCTTCTCCCTCTCCCTCCCCTCCTCCTCACTCCTACCCTCTACCCCCCCACCTTCCTCCCACCCCATCCACCCTCTACTCCCCAGGCAGGGTAGGGCCCTCAATGGGGACTCCCCAAAGTCCACCACATCATCCTGGGCCTGGCCTAGGCCCTCCCCCATGTGTCCAGGCCAAGAGTGCATCCTTTCACTTGGGATGGGCTCTCAAAGTCCCTTCTTACACCAGAGAAAAATACTAATCCACTACCAGGGGGCCGCTAGAGTGCGGAGGCCTCCTAATTGACATCCATGTTTAGGGGTCTGGATCAGTCCTATACTGGCCTCCCAGATAGCATTCTGGGGTCCATGTGTTCCCCCTTGCACAGGCCAGCTGTTCCTGTGGGTTTCACCAACCTGGTACTGACCCCTTTGATCTTCATTCCTCCCTCTCTACAACTAAGTTCCAGAGTTCAGTTCAGTGTATGTCTGTGGGTGTCTGCCTCTGCTTCCATCAGTCACTGGATGAGGGCTCTAGGATAGCATAAAAATAGTCATCTGTCTCATTATAGGGGAAGGGCATTTAGGTTATCCTCTTCACCATTAGCAAGTGCGCTAAGAACCTGCAAAGATTTCTCTGTGATACTTATAACAATAATGGAATATTAAATGCTTCTGAAAGTACCATAATTAGACCCAATATTTTGTACACTAACTTTTAAATATTAATTTTAAAAAATTCAAGTAAAATAAATGATCCCTAGCATGAAGGTAGAACAAGTAAGTAGTGCCATGTTCCAAGCCTTTCTGACAAATGACTCTCTGACAAATGGAGCTAAAACAGGACTTTCTCCTCCTTTTTCTCCAGCTTCCCTGTTTTCTTTGCATTTTCAACCTTGGAAAATCCCTCAGCACATCTCTTATGGGAAAATTCCTGTCTTATGCTGTCTTTTTATTAAACTAGTCCACATGGGCTGCTTCTCTATGAGGAGCATTTATTTGGTTCATTCATAATTCCAAAGAAATGTCTGACAAACTTCGTACATCATAAAATGAAGTTTGGAAGCTGGGGAGTAAACAATGAAAGAAAAGAGAGTGATATCCTCATCTAAGTTGATGGGGTCCCCTGGGCAGGTGACAAACTTTCAGAAACCTCCATTTTCTTCCTTCCCCACCAGGAAGACTGATGGCCACCATCAGGACAGCACATGCTCTAGATCCTACCTTAAGAACTATCCATGTCGCCAGCCGTTGGTGGCACATGCCTTTAATCCCAGCACTTGGGAGGCAGAGGCAGGCGTATCTCTGTGAGTTCGAGGCCAGCCTGGTCTCCAGAGCAAGTGCTAGGATAGGCTCCAAAGCTACACGGAGGAACTCTGTCTCGAAAAACCAAAAAAAAAAAAAAAAAAAAAAAACCAAAAAAAAAAAAAAGAACTA
Organism: Cricetulus griseus; assembly: GCF_003668045.3. Taxonomy (NCBI): domain Eukaryota; kingdom Metazoa; phylum Chordata; class Mammalia; order Rodentia; family Cricetidae; genus Cricetulus; species Cricetulus griseus. The sequence continues at coordinate 112,796,523 of NC_048598.1, forward strand.
TCCATGTCACAGGAAAGTTGAGTTCTTTTCATCATGTTGATTTCATTAGCCAGTGCTGTGAGCTTTGTCACTCTGACCCCTCTAGCCAGCAGAGGACTCAGAAGGAACAACATTGACCCCAGAGCACGAAAGAAATGGTCCATTTAAAAATAGATCTTGTACATATAATTCCTAGCCTGATGTGGTCTATGCAATCTCAATCTCAAAAGCTACTGGAATGAAGAAAATAACAGCAGTTTTCTTTGGTAAAACAATCCACAATTTGTCACATGCTTTTTAGTGAAATTGTGTTCTTTGCTCTAGTGATTTTCTATGAGGCTTTTTTAAAAAATGACCTTCTTGGGGTCTCTCTCTTCTACCACAGTCACCCTCCCCACAGCTCTCTCTGAGATTCTCTGCTCTCTCCTTGGCACATTCACTCACCCTAGGATTCACAGCCCATTGGAATGCCTGTTAATAAACGCCCGGATGCATTCTCTTTAGCTGAACAATTAAGAAAGATTTCTTAGAGACTGAACCATGTGTGACCTAAATTGGCTTTTAAAATGCTTTTCAGAGCCCAGGGAGCAACATTTGCAGCATAATCGCCTCTACCTTGACATTAATTATGCACCATGGTGTTCAGAGAGCAACCCTGAGCCAGGAATATAAGTGTTTGTAAAGTAAACATGTCAAGCAAGGCAGAACATTGTAAAAATGAAGAAAGTATTAAAGCCAATGCTGTTATGATCCATTTCCTCCACTCTTTTTCCTCCATCATAAGTCTCCTGCATTGAGGCTACAAAGGGATGGCATTTGGCTATTCAGTAGAAACTGAGGTGACTCAACAATAGTTATACTTTGGATTTCCTGAAAGGAAAAAGAGAGAGAGAAAGCGAAAGAGAAAAGGAGCTGCATTTTTTTCCATTCTGTGGTTGAAAATAAAAGGGGCTTGCTGATTTAAAGGGCTGCACAGCCTTGGGGAACCTTAGAAAGCATTGTGGATAGGAGTAATTCTGTTTCTATACAGCCATGAGCTATAATTTCCTTCCCCTTTGTTCATTATCAAGGACATTTGCATGACAGCAGGGACAGAGCAGCTCCTTAGTTCACCTATTCCTAAACCTTACATCTTCATTTAGTGTCATTAGCCCTTGCAGGTGGTGTCTTTATTAATTGTTACACACAAAACCCCAATGTCACAAAGGACCGCAGCTATAGCAAGAGGCTTAAAGCATATATTCCACCAGCTGTAAGGGAAAAAATATCAGGACAGCAATCAAAAATGTTTAAAAAAAATCCAGTCGTTTTCAAAATAAATTTAGCATCCATTTGATAAATCTCATGAGAAAGCTGAATTTAAAGGGGGGAAGAAAAAACACATAAATGTGGAGTAGTCTCAGTTGAATGTCGTCCAGCATACACACATTCACCAACCCATGGCCCAACAACCATGGGATGGTACCAGTAATTCTAAAGAGCTATCAGGATATCTCCCATGTCCTATTTGAAAAGTCAATATTTTAATCTACCCACAATATATTGATGTCTTCTGGATGAAATACATTTATGCTCACTGACAACAGGTTTGCTAAGTTTCCTTCAAAGCCCTTCTACAGCTAACCATCTAATAAAATTTTACTCCCTGGAAGACAGTAGAAATACATTCCCCACCCCACCTGGAAACACTGCCTTTACTTTTTTAGAGTACCTCTCGATAGCACATCTCTGCCAGGCATTTCAAGTTGGTAGACTTTGTGAACACATTAGAGGAACAGAACACTGGTGAAAAGAAAAGGTATCAAGGAAGAACTTATTGCTGGTGAAATAAACCCAAGAAAATCTGAGCTTTCTGCAGGTCAAAAACATTTGCATTTTTCTTTACGAAAGAAATTGACACATGCTTGAGGGCTATGCATAACTGGAAGGCACTAGGGAACTTCAGTGATTAGAAAAGGAAACCTGGGGAGTCAAGTGGCAAGTGTCTTGGCTTTGAAAGGGTGACGTCCTCACTAAGAGTCAGATCCATTCCTGTCAGAGTCAAGGGGACAGACATAATGTCTAGCAAGAACAGGATGATATAGAAAACAAATTACATTTACATATTTAAAATTTCACAAAGAAACATACTTTTTCTGTGTTCTTCAGAAAGAAAATGAGTAGCATTTACAAAAGTCCAAAAATTTATAGTGACCTACAAAATCTCCCCAGCACTTAAGTTTTGAGTTGCCCAATGGGAAAAATAGACAAACTTGAGAGTCAATAAATATCAAATATTAGAGCTATAAAAGCAGAAAGGTCTAATGGGTATTCTTCAACAAATCTGTTATGTGGGCACAAGACTTTTAAAGGTATTACACACACACACACACACACACACACACACACACACACTAGTTTAATTACATTGAACACTACTGGAAGTCAACATACATTCTATAAACATATCTTATCAAATATCATGATTAAAATGTCTTTTATCATGAAGAATTCTCTAAACCTAGGTCAACTTGAAGAATGTGGCAAAATCCACATGTTATGAGTAACAGCACTGATGTGACTTCCCAAAAATGTGTAAGTGAAACTTTCAATAATCAAAACTCATACCTGTAACAACACACCTTAGAAACAAGAATGGAAACATATATGTGACTTTTTTCTTGCATAAACATTATTATGATTTGAATATAAAATGTCCTCTGCAGGCTCATGTGTTGAATTCTTGTATGGGAGTAGGGACTACCTGGAAAAAGTCGGGGGCATTCCCTTTAGGGTTATGCCAACTCTCTAGCCACTTTTGGCCACTTCTTACTCCACACTATGTCTTTACTAGGTGAGGGTGCTCCCCTACCATGTGCTCCTGCCACTGTAGCAGAAGAACAGGAAATGGAAAAGGAGCATCAAAACTTATGAAAAGAACCCAGTCAATAAATAATTAGAAGCCCTTCCCCACCTGGGTTCCATACAACAAAAAATACCAGAGAAAATATCTCAACCTACAAATACAGGGTCATTGGTCACTATGTGGATAACCTATAAAGAGATGTGAATCATGGCTTGATGATTTTGGGTGCATACTGGTACCCCAGCTTACTAACCTACTTCCGTTTTTAATAGTGCTTTCCCTTTCCTAATAAGCTGTCCCTGTTTCTATTCTAACCATGTGTCCTTTGTCCAGGTTTGGGGGTTTCTTGTTCTGTTTTATTTTTCTTTCTCTTGTACTGGAACATAAGAGGCCAGATTTTATTGGGTGCCCTTTGGATTCAGATCCATGCCTATGATGCCCTGCTCAAACTTGTGGTGCCATGGAGACTGAGAACTCTAAAACTGTGAACTAAAAATCATCTTTTCTTGTTTACTGTTGTTCTGCCAAGCACTTTTTTCACTAGAAAAAGAAATGATGTGGGGCTGGAGTGATGGCTTGGGGGTTAAGAGCATACACACACACACACACACAAACACACACACACACACACACACACACACACACAAACACACACACACACACACACACATAATTCAAAATCACTTTTTAAAAAATCTGATGAACACAAACACACATGTGAATCTGTTTACCAAATCAAAGGTATAGCGTGAGTATTAGGATGTGCCAGCATTAAATCATAGACTTTCATAATTAATTTTCAGAGCCTTTCCCCACCATTTTTTATTTTGCCTAAATTTGCATTTCCCCTTCCTTTGTAAACAGCAGCAGCAGAAGCAGTGACCCCCTTTTTTGAAGTCACCCTTTATTTATTTAATTTTCAATTCTCAAGCCAAGTGTATCTTCCTAAGGTGGAGAGGCGCCCTCTTCCTTGACATGTTCTTTGTCTAAGTAATTGATTTATTTTCCTCACCTCTATGTCTGAGCTAGACTGAAAGTTTCATGTTTTTATTCTTTTTAGCTATAAATTTAAAACTAAAACCTCAGGCTTCTCAAGAAATATTTGGTGAGAGAATGTAAAAAGTGTAAAGTTGTGCTGAGAATCTTTCTTATAGGTCAATTAAAGAAAGTCACTTTTGAATTTTTCAAAATGCATGACCATTTGTTTTCAAGGATTATGTTTTATTTCAAATTAGTTATCTTTTAAAGAGTGATTGCAAGTCGATAATTAGTTGGGTAATAATTGTGTGCTGATGTACTAGGTATTATGCGACAGAGGGGATGAGTACAGAGGTTTCTCCATCTTGTATTTTAGCTGAGCTCATATAGGTTTAACTAGAATTTGATCTCCTTGATAGAAAGCCTGTGGAAAATTAATTACCCAGCTCTATTCTAGTAAGCTGAGGTCAATATGCCCCAGCTATCTTCTCTCGGGGTCCTCCTTGTTTCCTAGCTCCTCTGTCAGTGTGGATTGTAGGCTACTGATCCTTTGCCTAAAAATCTATCTATGTCTAAAAATAAAAAATGAGTGAGTACATACCATGTTTATCTTTTTGTGATTGGGTTACCTCACTGAGGATGCATAATCTCTCAAAGAAGGGGATGGGCACAAGAACCCCTGACCAAATTAGACCCCGGGGGCAGGGAGAGGAAGGAGTGTCTATATCCAGTTGCTGTTCGAAGCAGAAACAGACACCCACAGCTAAGCACTGAACCATACTACTGGAATTCAGTTGTGGAGAGGGAAGAGGGTTGAGCAAAGGAGCCAAGACGGGGATGCAGACACCTGCAGAAACAGTGGACCTGACCTACTGATAGAATGGAGACCCTAGTCATAAAGCTGGGGAAACAGCATTGGACCAAACCATACCCTCTGAATGTGGGTACCAGCTAGGAGTCCACGACAGTCTAAGGGTCCTCAAACAGTGGAGCCAGTCTTTATCCCTAGAGCACAAATGGACTTTGGGAGTCCATTCCCTATGGAGGGATACTATTGCAGCCCAGATACAGCAAGGAGGGCCCAGGCCCTCCCCCAAACAATATGACAGACTTTGAAGGTCCTTGGTGGAGGGTCTCACTATCCCTGGGGAGGAGTCAGGGGTGGGTTGGGTAGAGAACATGAGAGGGTGAGGGAATGAGGGGATGGATATGTAAATATGAGTAATTAAAAATAAATAAAAAAGAAAAAATAAAATAGAACTAATATGTAAAATACTGCATGAGTGTGTATGCATGTGTATGTAAAACCAATAAATATGAGTTTCTAACTATGAAAAAAAAAAAAGATGCCCCAGCTAACTTATCTTGGCTTCTGTTAAATGCCTTGCTTGTGGAAAACCTCCCACTGTGGCTGACCACGCTGTGGGTTTTGCCTTTAAATCCCTTACTCTAGGAAATTTTTTTGGTTACAGTTAGGTCCCAAATACCTGAAACGCATATCTTTTGTACGTAGACATCGACTTAATACTACTAAATCATATCTGTTCTAGTTTGTTTCTTTTTTAACTTTCTTTTTATTTATTCTTCATGTCTTTCGCATCAGGCAATTTGATCTCATTCATCTCCAGTCCCTTCATAACAACCCTCTGCCCTTCTATCTTCCCACAAATTAAGATAAAATAAAATTCAGAGGAAAAAAGAAAAAACAAAAAGGGGGGATAATCTCATCACGGAAGTGGTAGTGTGACATACTGAATCATGCAGTAAACCCTTTTAGCCAGATATCTTTGTGTCCAAGTGATCATTGCAAAGAGTCATTGGTCTGGCTTGAGGTCTCTGGTTTCTGCTACCTTCTGCTGGGCCCTCACTGGGACTCTCTTGGATATCCTTCTGTTGCCCTTGTGTTATGGAAATCTTGCAGCTTTGAGTCTGCAGGACCAGCCCCTTCATATATTCCCATAGATCATAGATGGGGTGGATGTTGGGATGGGCGAACTCATAACCCTGGTTCTGGGCCTGGGTAGCTGTATGGTTGGTCAATATGCCAGCTCTCCCCTGTCTTCACAATCTGGATGGGCTCTCCAGCACTGGCCTTGCTAGTTCACCTCTTGCAGTGATGCAGTGATAAGCAAGGGGAAGGGCCAGTTTTCCTGCTTTCACATCCTCAGGGTTAGCTCTACTGTGCTGCCCAGGCAATGGGCAGGGTTCACTTTCTTGAATGCTGCAGCTGGTAAGGGGAAGGTCAGCTCCCTCATCCACCACAGGTGGCAGGGACAAGAGGGAGAGGGCACCTTTCCCTTGCCCTTGACACCACATGGCCACATACCTCTGGTCTACCCTGGGCCTGCATGTGGGTCTCTTGGCCTCTAGTTTGTATCTTCATTGAAGTGATAAAACACTTATGAGAGTACCTTGGAGGAAGAAAGGATTTATTTGGCCCACACTTCATATCACAGTCCATCATCAGAGAAAAACAAGATAGACACCCAAGGCTGGGACCTGGAAGCAGGAACTAAAGCAGAGACCACAGAGCAATGCTGCTTACCCACTTGCTCAAGGATCACCTTCAGCTAACTTTCTTAAACAATTCAGAAATATCTGCCTTGGTATGGAACTCCAATTAGCATTAAAAACAATACCAAAGATGCCCATGGACCTACATGATAGAGGCAATGTCCTCAATTTAGATTCCCCTTTCCCAGGTGTCTTTAGTATGTGTCAAGTTGACAAAAACTAATCAATACAATGTCTATCTACTAATATGAGCCCTGGTCTTTCTGAGACAAATAAAACATATCTGAAAGATAATACACCAGTCATTTACTTTAAGTACAGACTCACAGAATACATTATAATGAACTGTCATTGGTTTTCCATGATTGTTAGATTTTAAACTCCTAAGTACCAGCCAGTGTTCAGTGAAAGGAAGGTTGTGCTTAATACTGAGGAACTATTCTACAAAGCACAAATCCATCACCTTAATTTAGGTTCTTCTCTTTGACTCTCACAAATTTAAATCTGCACTCCAGGGAGTATCAACATGTCTCTCCTCAAAAGTAGTACCATGAACTCAACACTCAGTTATAAAAGTACTCAAATATTAAGCAGCATTTAAGCTGCTTATATCATCCCAAGGTCATCTCTAGCAACTATAAATGATGGAAGATTAACAAAAGTAATTAAGAATTATCCCATCAGATTCTTCTTGGTGCCTTTACTTTCTCAAAAACTATGATCACATTGTATGCCATGGCTTTTGGAGTGATCTAAAATATTGGCAGCGATTTATTCCTAAAAGTTCTATTGTGAATTTTGAAGAAACAAAGTAAGTTTCTTTTTCCATGGAGCCAAAAATGGAGAATGAAGAGGAAGAGGGGAAGGACAAGGAAAAAAGGCTTAGAGACATGGGAGTGCCTGTTTCCTTTGAGTACCACAGTGCCAAATTTCTAATCTCTAGAATAGCATTCACTGCACAGTTTTATAGAGAGATGGCTGTGTTCCTGCCTAGACAGACTGCTGGAGTAGACGGTCTTACAGGATTGTTCACCTTCCCAAATTTAAATCTCTGAAATGTTGACCAACCTCCAGTGGCTTGAAAACATCATTTCAAGAAGAATTAGGCTTTGTGGGAAACCACTACTGAATCAGAAATTGGCAGGAAGCATTTTATACCCTCCTGCCATGAGCTTCTCTGTCTATTGCAAAGGTGTTTCTTTCAAAATGAAATCCTCCGAGAACAGATCCCAGGTGTTGACAGCCAGCTGGTTGTATCTGTTTTCATCAACTACAGAACTTTCAATGTGGTTAGTGGCACAGGATAAAATCAATGGAACATTTTCTCTGAGTGTTCTTTGCACTAATAGTAAACAAATTTTAAAATTAAACCCTTCATGGTTGTCAAAAATATAGGGAAGTTAAAAGACATGAGATTTATCTAAATAGTTTTGCCAGTAATCCATAGAAATAAATGCTTATACCAAACTTACTTAAAGCATACACAGAAATTTAAGGTGCCCTACAAAGAACATTTTATGTTATTCTTACAACTCTTCATTGGCAAACCTACAATGGGTTTGTGAATTAGTTTCATCTTGAAATGAAAAACAACTGGCTAAGCTAACTATGCAGTTTTATTTTCCAAAATACTTTGGCAGGTTTACATGTGTTCACTTTCCTTTTTTCTCTCCTATTTCTTTTACATAAGTGATACAGTAACCATTGTGTTCTGTACCGCCACTTCAAAAAAATCATCAAAAATATTTAGGTGATGGTTGAATGCTCTGACATCCAGCACTGTGTGAACTTGAATAATCTTGCCTAAAATCGTGGTTCTCAAGTCATTTTAAAATATGAAGTCCCTAATCACCCTATAGTCCCAATGTTCTATTGCTATTAGGGAAAACGAGAAGTTCTTATTGGTAATGTTTGTCACTGTTTCAGTGAAAGCTAGAGAGAAAGGTCTGATGGGAAAACAAACCTGTATTAAAAACCCTGAGAGGTTTTAGAGGGCTGGAAGAATATAAACTAGCCTGGAATATAGAAAAATAAGTCCTGCGATATAATGGAAAGATAAAAAATTTTGCAACATTCCCTTCACAAACTCACATTTGAAATCCTGTCCAGAATTTATAGCATAATTCATGATTTAGAAAGTGTTTGGGTTTTATTTTTCCCTAATTATAAAACTAATAATTTATCCATGGGAAAACTTGAATACTATTTCTAGAATAACCATTACCAATTTTTCCAATCCTCAGAGATAACCTACATGAGTATTATTTTACAATCATCCCAGATATAGATTAATATTCATGCTCCATCCAACTGAAGACAAACTAAATATAATCTTTATGTTCTAAATGTATTTTACTTTTCCCAATGCCATTAAAATCCATTTTAATATTTATATATGTAATATATGTAAATATTTATATATTTATATGTGTAATATATTGTATTTATTATATTACATTATAAGTGTATTATTGTGTATTCAAATTTGCTCAGTGCTGGACCTTTTCATATCCACAGATTCGTGATTATTTTTTAAATCCAACTGATGGTTCATAATCAGTAAAATCTGGAAGCAGCAAATGTATCATTAAGTATTGAATGGATCAGTGCTGGTACATTCAAATAATGAGATACTCTCCAGCAACAAATAGGATGCAATATCAAGTCCATGGCAAAGGCATATATAAATCTTAAATGCATAATACACATTAATAATGAAGTGGAGGAAAGATTCTGAACTCAATAACTTCAGAATTGACTGAAGTAAACAAGACTAAAGACAAAAGGATGTACATAAGCATGGGAATACATACTTCCATGGTAGTATGTATAAACCATTATGAAACCGGTACATATATGCACTGGACTTGCAAAGCTAAGTAAGTCAAAGGTTAAAGTAAGAACCGATTTCTTACCACTGGAAAATAAAGTTATAGAAAATCCAAGGGTAAAAACTAAATGGTCAGTGAGATCCTGCATTAGAACTGGAGACACTGAAATTAACTCATGCTAAGCTTAATATAGATACAAACATTTATGTAGAGATGCATTGATCATGTGCATGAATAGGAGTTACTATGTGCACATTTCTGACCTTATTGTATCAGATGAAATAGCTACAAGCTCTGAAACTCAAGAGCAACAACCATACCTCCTATCCAAAATGTTTGTTTCTAATACTGTAAGGGCTCCTTGGAGAAATGACTGGTTCTAGGAATGAGGTAGGACATATAAAAGCATCACAGTGATTAATATTTAAAAAGCACAGAAATTAATTAAAAATAAAATCTGGGACAATTTAGGTAATAGCATTGTATTGTATTATAATGAAAAATATAAAAATAAAAATCTATGCATCTAAAGTCATCAATAAGTGATTAAATAACTTAGTCAATTATGGAAAACAGGTACATCTTCCACATAGAAAAATTCTAAATAAATGATATAAATACTTTACCCTTAATATATACAAATAATTCACTGATCATTAGACACAAGCTGCTCATAGTGACTTTCTTCAAAGAGTGCAGATATAGGAAGGAAAGGAGTTGAAGGTTAAGACCCTACTACTGAAGATACCATGCTTCAGACATGGAACTCACAGGATCTGAGTAGAATCTGAACTTAAAGCCTCCTCCCTGAGAACTAGCTTTCAAAAAAGAAATAGAAGGTGCTATGCAAGCTACCAAAGAAGGGAAGAAATTAATAGTTCTATCCAGCTGTGAAGTCCATGAACCACAACAATGACCAGCAGGGCAAGATATGCCTAAAGATGCAATAATGGCATTTGTATCTGGGCAGTAACCAACAGCTGTCTAGTTGGATTTGAAGCCCACTTAGCAGGATGTTACTGTGGCCCCAGATGGCAGTGCAGGCCATTCAGATCTGTATGGCCCCAGCTTCAGCATGACCCTCAGATACCAATGTGGCCCCAGTGGTAGCCCAGACCCTATGGATCCAAATAGCCTTTGGTGGTAACAAGAGCCATAGACCACAATACAGACCAAGGCTCTGGTAGGACCACAGATCCAGACATGACCCTCAGCTGTAGCTTGAGCCCAGGCATCATTATGCCCTCAGGTGGCAGCACAGGCTACCCAGATCATCCTGGCCCTAAAGACAGCATGGCTCTCAGACTCAGGTGGCTGACTGGACTCCATGAATCTTCTCAGCCTTTGACAGGAACAGGATCAATGGATGTCATCACAGACTCTGGTTGCAGTAGGACCATGGACCCAGACATGGCCCTCATCTACAGCTCTAATCTTGGCTGTCACCATGGCACCAGGTGGCAGAGCAGTCCACTCAGATCAGCATGACCCCTGGGGTGGCACAACATGGCCAGAGGTTGCAGCCCAGACCCCAGGAATCCATGTGGCCTTAGATGGCAACATGGGCCACAGATATCAACACAGATCCCGACTGGGGTAGGACCATGGACACAGACAAGGTGATTGTCAGCAGCCTGGTGTGGCAAGGCTGAGTATGGCAGGCCCTGGGTGGTAAGCAGGCCACCCACATCAGCCTGTGCCTCCCCACGTTCACTTCTTCAGTTCTGCTTTTTCCACTTCACATGAACCAGTCTGCTTCTCTTTCTCTGCCATTTCTCCACTATGTATTATCTCATCAAAATGGTACCAGGCTTTGTGGACTCCCCATTGGAGGCCTTACCCTTTCTGAGGAGTAGACGGGGTGGGTTAGAAGAAGCAGGAGGGGGAACTGTGGTCGATATGTAAACTCAATAAAATAAAATATAAAAACTAATAAATAAAAAATGGTGCCTTCCTACCTAATGTAGATAGTCACCAGACAGCCTGGTAGATGTCTTCAGCCTGCCTGGGCTATGAGGACCCAGGTGACCTCTGTAATCATTTTTTAATGATTTATTTAAAAGGCTAATTTTTAAAGGTGATCTGGAGGTGAGATAACAGTAAAAAAATTAACAAACATTATAAGCCCCTTGAACCACACCAGTGGCCAGGCTCCTTCCCCAGGACCTTTAACTGCTGCCAGGTTCCACCCACATAATATACTAAGTGCAATAATATGTCGTCTAACTGATGGACCAAGTCCCTACCCTACAGAAAAAAAAAGCCCAATCTCTGGATGTGAAATACCACAAATCTCTACCCTGGAAGTTCTACCCCCTTCCCAAAAAACTCTATATAACACCTGTATCCTGTTCAGTTTGCTGCTGTTTCTGGTTTCTTTTTCATCCTGATAGATCTCTTGTGTGAGGTTGGTGTGTTGTGTGGTATGACTTTGTGGTATTTCTTGACTCCCAGCCTTCAAGAGACCTTTCCATCCAAGCTGTAATGTTTACAAGCATTATCTCAACCATGTGGTCTAGCTTAGCATCATATCACGTTAAGCTCACCCTTGATACAATGTACTAGGAACAGTACTTTATTTACCTCTGTGGTTTTCCTTCTCCAAGGCATTCTAGGAAACATGGACCAGAAGGCTTCAATAGGTCAAGGGCACAAAAATCTTGGGAAGTTTGAGAAACTTACAGTACTGACAAGCCTACAAACAGGGCAACTAAATTTGGTATTCTGGATGGGACCTTGGGCAATAGATAAAAACTAAGGAAATCTGAATAAACTTTGCATGTTAATTAATATTAATGTAACAGTATCACTTTTTGTGACAAATGTAGTGCAATAACATGAAATGTTTAGAATAAAGGAAAACAAATATAGTCTATATGAAAATTCTGTCTTATCTTTACAAGTGTTCCATAAAACTGCTCTAAATAAAAAGTTATCTTTCAAACCATGAGAAAACAAAAGTATTTTGGTCCAAAACTATTGTCCATAATTCTGATTATTTCTAGAGAGCTAGAAATACTGTCTGAAAGCACATTGATATTTTAGGCCTATATTGCTCAGTTGTTTGCCATTGATTCTTCATTCATTTGTCAGTGAGCATCCCCATGACAATAGCCTTAAAACAGCTTGGATCTCAAATAATCCTCACAGAAGCCAGCAAGGCAACAAACGCAATTTTAATCACGCTGAATTTTAAATAAATAAGATACACAGAGGATAATAGCAATGCTACATGAGTCACATGAACTCTGTCACACTTTGACTGTGGACTATTTGTCTTTTTTTTTTTTTTCAGTGATGGAGAGTTGAACCCAGAATCTTGTGTCCACTAGTCAAGCACTCAGGCACTGAGTCACACCCATGGCTTGATTGTGGACTTCTAGCTAGCTAGTCTTTCTTGTTTCTTGAATTTTAATTGGTCTTAATAATAAAAACCAGAAGTCAGATATAGGGACAAATGCTGAAAGATCAGAGAAATAAAGGAGCCAGCCACTAGAGAGACCTTTTACCTCTACCGAATCCTCAGACCAAAGTGGGCAAGATCCTGTCTCCACAAATCCTCAGACTGAATGCTCTGATCTCTTGTCACCTCCCACCTTATATTCCTCTCTCTGCCCAACCATATCTTGTCTCTACCTCCTTAGTGCTGGGATTAAAGGTGTGAGCCACCACAACCTGTCTCTGTTTCTCTTTGAGACTGGATCAGTCTAATGTAGCTCAGGGTGGCCTTGAACTCACAGAGATCTGTCTGCCTCTGCCTCCCAAGTACTAGGATTAAGGCATGTGCCATCACTACCTGGCCTCTATGACTAGCTAGGGGCTTAGCTTCACACTTTGATCTTGATGCAATGCAAGCTTTACTTGTTAGATCACAAACAAAAAGTCACCGTACTTTCTAAGCCACACAACCATAGTGACCAGAGAGCATTGCCAAGGACTTCACAGGGAAATGAAGAACTGCACACAAATCTACTACTACAGTAAGGACTTGTAACAGTTATTATTATTGAGATTTAGCTGTTCACTCATGTATTCAATAAATAACTATTTGCTGAGCCTTCTGAAAGGTTCTAAGACAGTAGTAGAGAGTAAACACCCCCAACTCTAAGGGACATATAGCTTTATAGTAATGTAGAGATATGTACAACAAATTACAGTACTACAGAAAAAGTGTACAAAGAATGAGGGACAGGCAGGAATGGAAGCACAAAGTCATGATCACAAAGAGTCCTGGGGGAAGGGGAATGGTTGAGCCAGACCAGAAGGTGTTTCAGGACTTAACCTAGGAATGAGTTCTCTCATTTCTCTAGGACCCACTTTCTTTCCAATTCTGGTAGGTTTCACAGCAGTAGCTCTGTAACAGCCAGAGTGAAAGTATTTATATCATGTATTATGAGTCGGCTAAGCGAGGTTCTTCCTCTGCTTTACCCCTAAAGGCCGTTGACAAGCGCTTGCCAACACAACTCTGCTTTAGCCAGTCAAATTCTGAAGGACAAACAAAAATTAGGAGGGGCAAGGTGAACTTCAGACTCTGAGAGGTGTTGGGTAAAACTAGAATATAAAGTGTTCGTGAGGACAGAGGCAAGTGGGAACAGAACCCTTCATAAGCCTAAGTAAAACATTTAGAACTAATCTCAGGGCACTGGGGAATTGCATGTGTAATGGAAGATGCAGCATGGTTTGATGGCTAGAAAGAACCCCTCTGGGGTGGCAGGGTAAAATTGCAAAATACATTTTTATTTGACATGCCAATAACTTGGATTTGACCATTGTCTCCTCTCCCAAGGATGATGTAATGGAAGTGTCATTCTGAATTGACATTTGAAAATGTTTGCACTTTCCCTTTGTATGTTTTACACGGATTTTCTTTTCGATGTTGTTAGTTTCTTGAGAAGTGTCACTAAATAGTAGATTGAGACTTAGCAATTTTGACAGATTTATTACATTTCTAACTGTTCCTAGAAAGTTCACTTCTTCTCAACTCCAGGGTTACAGAAAGAGCAGGACCTGAGACTATGAAATAAATGAAGAGGCTGTTGAAAGCAAGGCGAGAAGTAATAGTGTCCAAACTTGAGCATAGAATGGTTGTGTGAATGACTTTGAAAAGTATTTAGGAAGAAATTCATAGTGATGGTAGAATGAATGAAAAAGAGTGAGAGACAAGGAAAAAAGCAAACAAAGATGCCCAGATATCTGACTAATTGGAAATGAATCTTTAAACTGGTTTTATTCAGAGATGCAGCAATCTGAGAAGACAGTGGAAGACAGTCTTCAGTCTCATATTAAGCCAGGAGATTATGTAGAGGGAGCAAAACAGTAAAATCCAGTCATCCCAAAGTTTAGTTTTGTCTCTCTGGTCAGATGATCAGTCATGTCTCTGTAATATATGGCATTAGAGTTTTTACCATATTATTTCCTTTCTGTAGGAAGGCAAGAAGTCACTGAGTCACCTTCCTCAGGATCTAATTATTTGGATGACATCAACATTGCAGGTTAATTCAGCACAAACAAATCAGTAGCAGTGTGTTCTTATAGATCCTCGCGTGCAGTGCCCCTGTCATTATGCCTCTATTAGTTATTTACAGAATAGGAGCCAGAAGAAAAATAATAACTTGGGTGCTGGATTGTGTTGCCTGAGCACTAGCAAACAATAGAAATGGGAAGAGAAAGAGGTATGTGTTAAGTGAGTTTAAAGTAGCTTTGCAAATTCTTCTTTTTAGGGTTGGATTTTTATCTTAATTATGTATTTATGGGTAGTATGTGATGGCAGTGCCCACAAAGAACAGGGGTATCAGATCCCTGGGAACTGGAGGTACAAGTGGTTATAATTGGCAAGATATGAGTTCTGGCTCTGTACTGTGGCGGGTGCCTAGCCTCAGGAGAGTCTGGGTGCTGCTCTGTTTCCCAACCTCTCCCATCAACCCCTGCTCGCTTCTGCCTGAAACACCCCACCAGACAAAAATGGGCCTGCCCAGACCTGAAGGCCCACCCTGAGTCCGGACACACCTCACTCCTATCTACTTGCTGCCCTTTGTCATGTGGCGGGTGCCTGAGCCTCAGGTGAATCTGGGAGCTTCTCTGTTTCCCAACCTCTCCCATCAACCACTGGTCACTACTGACTGAGCCCACCCAGTCAAGAGTGGACCTGCCCAGAACGGAAGGCCCACCCTGAGTCCGGACACACTGCACCTTATCCACTGACTACCCTCTGCCATCCCACTGCCACCAGAGGCTGAGCCCTACGCCAGCCACCACAGAGAGGGAGAGACCCCACCTGCACTCACTGGAAGAAGGGAATGGGAAGAAGACAGAGTAAGAACACACTCAACAACCGAAAAATCAATATGACACCACCAGAATCTAGGGACTCCACACCAGCAAGATCTGAAAAGCCCAACACAGAGCATGAAGACATAGACCTCAGAAATTATCTTAGGAAGATGATAGAGTCTTTTAAAGAGGAAACAAGAAAATCCCTTAAAGAAATGGAAGAAAAAACAAGCAAAATATTACATGACATGGAGGTAAAGACAAACCAAAGAATTCAAGAAGTAAACAAATTTCTTAAAGAATCTAAAGAAAGCAAAAAAAAAAAAAAAAAAAAAAAAAAAAAAAAAAAAAAAAAAAAAACACATGAAGGAAGCACTCGAAACAGTTCAAGGCATGAAATCTGCAATAGAAAGAATAAAGAAAACACAGAATGAGGTGATGCTGGAAATAGAAAGGCTGGATAAACTATCAGGAACTAAAGATGTGAGTATAACCAACAGAATTCAAGAGATAGAAGAGAAAATCTCAGTTGGTGAAGACTCTCTAGAGGATATACAGTCATCGACCAAAAAAAATCTCAAATCCAACAAATCCTTAACACAAAATATCCAGGAAATATGGAACACCATGAAAAGGCCGAATCTAAGAATAATAGGTATAGAAGAAGATGAAGAAATACAGCTCAAAGGTACAGAAAACATATTCAACAGAATCATCGAAGAAAACTTCCCCAACCTACAGAAGGAAATATGCCTATGAAAGTACAAGAAGCTTACAGAACACCAAGCAGACTGCACCACAAAAAGAAGTCCCCTCAAAACATTTGATTATTCAAAACATTTGATTATTCAAAACACCAAATCTACAGAATAAAGAGAAAATATTAAGAGCAGCAAAGGAAAACCGCCAAGTAACATATAAAGGCAGACCTATCAGAATCACACCTGACTTCTCAATGGAAACCCTGAAAGCCAGAAGGTCTTGGATAGATATCCAACAAACACTAAGGGAGCATGGATGCCAACCCATACTACTGTACCCAGCAAAACTTTCAATCACTATAGATGGATAAAACAAGATATTCCATGACAAAGCTAGACTTAAAAAATACATATCCACAAATCCAGCACTACAGAAAGTTCTAGAAGGAAAACTCCAACCCAATGAAGATAAATACACTCACAAAAACATAGGAATGTTCTACCAAAACGAAATTCTACCAAACACGAAAAGAAACAGGAGGGCAAATCCACACACAATGACACCACCAACAATAAATCCAAAACAAACAAGAAAAAACAATCAATGGGCATTAATATCCCTCAATGTCAATGGTCTTAACCTGCCCATAAGAAGATATAGGCTAACAGAATGGATACAAAGTCAGAATCCATCCTTCTGCTGTATACAAGAAACACAACTCAACTTCAAAGACAGGTGTTACCTTAGAGTAAAGGGTTGGGAAAAGATTTTCCAATCAAATGGGCCCAAGAAACAAGCTGGTGTAGCAATCCTAATATCTAATAAATTAGACTTCAAACTAAAATCAATCAAAAGAGATGAAGAAGGACATTTCATACTCATCACAGGAATGTCCATCAAGATGAAGTCTCAATCCTGAACATCTATGCCCCAAATACGAAGGCACCCACATTTGTAAAAGAAACATTACTAAATCTCAAATCACACATAAAACCACACACACTTATAGTAGGAGACTTCAACACCCCACTTTCACCACTATACAGGACCAGCAGACAGAAACTTAACAAAGAAACAAAGGATCTAACAGAAGTTATGACCCAACTGGGTTTAACAGATATCTATAGAACATTCCATCCAAACACAAAAGAATATACCTTCTTCTCAGCACCACATGTCACCTTCTCTAAAATTGACCATATAGTTGGCAAGAAAGCAAACCTCCACAGATACAAAAGAATTGAAATAACCCACTGTATCTTATCAGATCACCATGCTTTAAAACTAGAATTCAACAGCAATTTTCTTCAACAAATTGAAGAAAACCTACAAACTCGTGGAAATTGAATAACACCCAATTACACCATTCCTGGGTTGAGGAAGAAATAAAAAAAAGAAATTAAAGACTTCCTAGAATTTAATGAGAATGTAGACACAACATACCCAAACTTATGGGACACTTTGAAAGCAGTGCTAAGAGGAAAGTTCATAGCACTAAGTGCTCACATGAAGAAACTGGAGAATAGTCACATTAGAGAATTGACAGAACAACTGAAAGCTTTAGAACAAAAAGAAGCAAACTCACCACGGAGGAGTAGACGCCAGGAAATAATCAAACTGAGGGCTGAAATCAATAAAGTAGAAACTAGGAAAACATTACAAAGAATCAATGAAACAAACAGTTGGTTCTTTGAGAAGATCAACAAGATAGACAAACCTATATCCAAACTAACCAAAAGACAGAGAGAGAGCATGCTAATTAACAAAATCAGAAACGAAAAGGGAGATATAACAATGGACACTGAAGAAATCCAGAGAATCATCAGGTCATACTTTGAAAACCTGTACTCCACAAAATTAGAAAATCTAAAGGAAATGGACAGTTTCCTGGATAGATATCACTTACCAAAATTAAACCAAGAACAGATAAGCAGTTTAAATCGACCTATAACCCCTAATGAAATAAAAGCAGTCATCAAAAGCCTTCCAACCAAAAAAAGCCCAGGGCCGTATGGCTTCACTGAAGAATTCTACCAGAAATTCAAACAAGACCCAATACCAATACTGCACAAGTTGTTCCACACAATAGAAGCAGATGGGATATTGCCAAACTCATTTTACAAGGCTACAATCAATTTGATACGCAATCCACACAAAGATACAACTAAAAAAGAGAACTACAGACCAATATCCCTCATGAAAATCGATGCAAAAATACTCAACAAAATATTGGCGAATCGAATCTAAGAACAAATCAAAAAATCATCCACTATGATCAAGTAGGCTTCATCCCAGGGATGCAAGGATGGTTCAACATACGAAAATCCATCAATGTAATCCACGATATAAACAAACTGAAAAAGAAAAACCACATGATCATCTCACTAGATGCTGAAAAAGCCCTTGACGAAATGCAACATCCCTTCACAATAAAGATCTTGGAAAGAACAGGAATAACAGGAACATATCTAAACATGATAAAAGCAATATACACCAAACCAACAGCCAACATCAAACTAAATGGAGAGAAACTTAAAGCGATTCCTCTAAAATCAAGAACAAGACAAGGCTGTCCACTCTCTCGATATCTCTTTAGTCTTATACTTGAAGTTCTAGCTAGAGCAATAAGACAGGAAAAGGAGATCAAATGTATACAAATTGGAAAGGAAGAACTCAAACTCTCACTATTTGCAGAAGATACGATAGTCTAAATAAGTCACCCGAAAAACTCTACCAGGGAACACCTACAGCTGATAAACACCTACAGCTGATAAACACCTTCAGCAAAGCAGCAGGATACAAAATTAACTCAAAAAATCAGTAGCCCTACTATATACAGATGATAAATCCAATGAGAAAGAAATCAGAAAAACATCACCCTTCACAATATCCACAAGCAACATAAAATATCTTGGGGTAACACTAACCAAAAAAGTGAAAGACCTGTACAGTAAAAACTTTGAGTCTTTAAAGAAAGAAATTAAAGAAGATACCATAAAATGGAAAGATTTCCCATGCTCTTGGATAGGTAGGCTCAACATAGTAAAAATGGCAATCTTGCCAAAAGTAGTCTACAGAGTCAATGCAATCCCCATCAAAATCCCAACTCAGTTCTTCACAGAACTTGAAAGAAAAATACTCAACTTTATAAGGAAAAACAAAAGACCCAGGATAGCCAAGACAACTCTGTACAATAAAGGATCTTCTGTGACATCACCATCCCTGACTTCAAGCTCTATTATAGAGCCATAGTTCTGAAAACAGCTTGGTGATTGGCACAAAAATAGACAGATAGACCAATGGAATGGAATTGAAAACCCTGATATTAACCCACACACCTACGAACACCTTATTTTTTACAAAGATGCTAAATCTATACAATGGAAGAAAGATAGCATCTTCAACAAATGGTGCTGGCACAACTGGATTCAGACATGCAGAATATTGCAGATAGATCCATATCTGTCACCATGCACAAAACTTAAGGGCAAATGGATCAAAGATCTCACCATAAATCCAGCCCACTGAATCTTCTAGAAGAGAAAGTGGGAGATACCCTTGAGCGAATTGGCACAGGAGACTGCTTCCTGAATATTATACCAGTAGCACAGGCATTGAGATCTTCAATTAATTTATGGGACCTCCTGAAACTGAGAAGCTTCTGTAAGGCAAAGGACAAAGCCAGTAAGACAAAACAAGAGCTCACAGAATGGGAAAAGATCTTCACTGACCCCATGTCTGACAGAGGGCTGATCTCCAAAATATTCAATGAACTCAAGAAGCTAGCCACCAAAACACCAAACAATGAAATTAAAAAGTGGGGTACAGAACTAAATAGCGAATTCTCAAAAGAGGAATCTGAAATGGCTGAAAGACACTTAAGAAAGTGCTCAAAATCCTTGGCCATCAGAGAAATGCAACTCAAGACAACTCTGAGATACTACCTCACACCTGTCAGAATGGCTAAAATCAAAAATACCAATGACAATCTATACTGGAGAGGATGTGGAGAAAAACTGAACACTCCTCCATTGTTGGTGGGAGTGCAAATATGTAAGACCACTCTGGAAATCAGTATGGCGGTTGCTCAGAAAAATGGGAATCAGTCTATGTCAAGATGCAGCAATTCCTCTCTTGGGTATATACCCAAATAATGCACATTCATACAACAAGGACATATGTTCAGCCATGTTCATAGCAGCATTGTTTGTAATAGCCAGAACCTGGAAGCAACCTAGATGCCCCTCAACTGAACAATGGATAGAGAAAATGTGGTACATTTATACAATGGAGTACTACTCAGGAGAAAGAAGCAATGGAATCTTGAAATTCGCAGGCAAATGGATGGAACTAGAAGAAACCATCCTGAGTGAGGTAACCCAGTCACAAAAAGACAAACATGGTATGTACTCACTCATATATGAATTTTAGACATAGAGTAAAGGATTACCAGCCTATAATCCACTTCACCAAAGAAACTAGAAAACATGAAGGACTCTAAGTGATAAATGCATGGACCCCAGGAATGGGAAGGGGCAGGAACTCCTGAGTTAATTGGGAGCATGAGGGTAGGGGAGAGGGAGCTGCCAGAATGAGAACAGGAGAAGAGTGGAGAGGAGGAAATGGAGAAGCAGAAATGTTGAGTTGGGGGAAGAATAGAGGAGAGAAGGATGAGAGATACCATATTAGAGGGAGCCATTACAAGTCCGAGGAAAGATCTGGCACTAGGGAGATTTCCAGAGACCTATAAGGATGACACGAACTGACAATCCAGGCAATGGTGGAGAGGATAACCTAAATGCCCTTTCCCTAAAATGAGATTGGTGACTACTTTTTAATGCCATCCTAGAGCCCTCATCCAGTGGCTGATGGAAGCAGAGGCAGACATCCACAGATATACACTGAAATGAACTCTGGAACTTAGTTGCAGAGGGAGGAATGAAGATCAAAGGGGTCAATACCAGGCTGGTGAAACCCACAGAAACAGCTGGCCTGATCAAGGGGGAGCACATCAACCCCAGACAGCTGTCTGGGAGGCCAGCACGGGACTGATCCAGACCCCTGAACATGGATGTCAAT